>NC_142384.1:2430559-2688059 GCF_059441005.1 Hippichthys cyanospilos | reverse complement strand
TAATTCTTACTATGGAAATCTCACAAATGTTATCCAGCCCCATGAAATGTACTCTCATACCAATAGTAAAATCATCAAAACTGACACATTCAAATTTTCTATCAATCATTGTTTATGAATATTCACTGTCTTTGGGTCACCTTTCATTTACTTTACCCTCAAGCTAGTATTACGTAAGTGGTGAAAAAAGACAAAGATCCAGTGCAATGTGGATCCTACAGGCCTATATCACAACGAAATGCAGATTAGAAAATATTAGCCAATTTACTTGCACTTTGCAGCAGACTGTCCTGCCAAGCATTATATCTCATGATCAGACAGGTTTTTCAACATAGTTGCACTTTTTTCAATATTTGGCGGTTAATGTTTTTAACGTGATATACACCCCCACCTAGTCAGCCTCAGAATATGTTTTAACTGTGGCTGCAGAAAAGGCTTTCGATAGGGTTGAATGGAGCTATATGTTTAAGAATCTGGAACATTTTGGATTTGGGGATACCTTAATTCCCTGGATTATTATATTGTGATCCCAAGGCTAGGATTTTGACTAATAATGCAATTTCTGAGCCTTGAAGTTATTCTGTGGAACACGACAAGTGTGCCCCTTCAGGGCTCTGGTTTTTGTTTCGGCACTCGAACCCCTTGCTGTAGCCATCAGATCAATTTATAACAGGAATAACCAGAGGAGGCTTAGAACACAGGGTTTCGTTGTATGCTGATGATTTCCCACATGTGCTAAGACAAGGTTACAAGGATGTGGCAGTTGTTCAGACGATAAATTAAGTTAATAATTTCATTTCGTTTTTATTTTGGATTAACCCCTTGAGATGAACCATTTCATTGTAGAGGGGGTCCAAAACTCAAATCACAACAAAACACACACACAATACATCTCTGCCCACAGTTACCCACCCCTCCCCAAACACCCCCAAACACATTCAGATGTAATTCTCCGCAATGTATGGCAATCTAACAGAACTAAAATCTTACAAAGTAAAAAGGGGGAAAAATTTGAGGAGGCAAACCAGCCACAGATTGTAATACAGTAATCCCTCGCTGTATCGAGGTTCATCTTTCACGGGTTCGCTGCTTCATGGATTTTTTAGAGTGTGGATATTTTTTACAGCACATTGTGCTCTGAATCCTGATTGGCTCAGGGGCTTTACTGTTGTCTCAAAATAAAATATTGACGCTGTACTGTATTGGTTTTTTACTTGTCATTATTACAAAAGGCAAGAGGATCCAAAAGCTTGCTTTCATCTCTCCTGTGTCTCTCCCGCGGGTGCGCTCAGCTCAGCACACACACAAACATGCTAGTAAGCACATTAATTGACAGCTTGGTCTCTGTGAGCCAATCGCGTGACTCGTAGGCGTGCCGAGAGGAAACGCACACGTCTGTGTGCCTACCGAGAGCAACGGAGAAATGCACAGCTTTGGAAATCTGACTTTTACCTAGATTTCTTTTGTAATAAATTGAAATTTCAAGTGTATTGTTATGATATAAAAGGCTTCACTTTAACTCGATGTCCGGGCATATCCGTTTATAAAAATCTTCTTGCTCAGAAAAAGAAAGAGCTCAACAACTACTCATAACAATGTGCGGGTTCAGGACGAAGAGGCATAGCTGGGACTGTGAAATATGCGAGTGACAATGTTTCCAACTTTGTATTACTATATTAAAATGATTGTTTTAAACAAATTTGGGGCTTTAAAACAGATTTTGACTTTTGGTTTTATTCTGTAGTTTAGTATTGCATGGTAAAATAATAAAAATAAATAAATAAAGCTGGCTACTTCATGGATTTCACTTTGCGCGTGTTATTTTTGGAATGTAACCCCCACGATAAACGAGGGATTACTATATACAAATGTCTCTTCGGAAACAGGGGCAAGTGCACAATGAGCTAAAATAAATTAAAATTATTGACTTAAATGAATAAAAGGAGCTAACAGATCTAATACAATCTGCTAGGCTATCCCAATCAAACGTTTTGCAGCAGACGGGCACGTCGAACAATTGCCTTCTTAGGTATGTGAACATTTAATGAAAGAGTTGCTGTTTCTTAGGTTATATTTTATATTTTGAGGATTAAGGTATTGCTTCAAATGAAGCGGAAAAGAAATAACACTTAAAAGATAAACTGCAGCCAATGAAAGTAGCATCTATATTTAGGTGTGAACCAGTCAAGCAGATCATACAAAACACAATGATGTGTCATGTAAGAGCATCTCAAGATGAATTTAGCAAGGCTATTATAATCTTGAGATCTTAAGAACACGATTCCAGTCCAGCAGAGATTTTGTTTTATAAAAAGGATCAGTCCTAGTGGGTTCTGTTATAAATTGAGTAAAATTTCCACTGCCAAAGATATTACAGTCTTCAGAGCATGAGCGAGCCAGTTATTATTGAAGTCACCTAATATAATTATTTCATCTTTGGTCAAGTGAATTAATAGTAGACAGGATACATTTTGTAGACTCAGCAGTAGCATTACCAATGGTAATATCTTTGTTTTCGTGGAAACTAACAAATATACATTCAAAGTGAACAGGTGTTCGATGATCTATTTCTCCAGCTGTGACCAGGGCCGTCTTATCCCTGTATAAGAACAAGAGTAAACAATTAAAGACAATAAAATGACAATCATTCATTAAAGAAAAGTCAACTCTCCAGCACGCCTTTCGACCCTCATGAGAAGAAATGGTTAAGACAGGCATGTCCAAACCCAGTCCTCGAGGGCCGCCATATTGCATGTTTTTGAAGTCGCTATTGTAGCGCCTCTGCTGTCAGGCAGGGCTAGGAAGCCTACTGGGCCAGTTCTAGGTTCGCGGAGTGGCAGTGAGACAACAGAGAGGGAGTAAAGGTTAAAATAAAGAGTCGGCAGTTTAATAAACAATCCTAATCATCAACAAATGATCAACAAACAAGACACTGTACACTGCGAACAGCAATATATATATATATATATATATATATATATATATATATATATATATATATATATATATATATATATATATATATATATATATAATTGTCCTATTTTAGTCCTATTTTCTCTTTTAACAGTTATTTATGTGTTGTCCACTAATGGCTACTATAATTTGGAATGTGAGTATAGCACCCCTTTAAGATTTAGGTACCAATGCTGATATAACCAAACCAAACCATACAACATTCAACAGTCAAATAAATCAATATAGGTTACAAAACAAAATAACATTGTCTGAATAGTTCAGTTCAGTTCGGTGGTAAATCTTAACTTGATTTGTCTTATCTCATCTGAATTTACACTGTTGCGGTGAAAGAATTGTGTAAGCACTGAGAGCTGTTGACTGTCTATTAGTCACTTTACTGACTGCAATCAGGGGACAGGTGTGCCCTGGTTCAATGAGGCTGTCTATCAGGGTGTGGTGTTGCCACTTCCTCCATGGGGGAGGGACAGTTTGGTTTTATTTCTTTTCCCTTTTTGTTTTATTTATTCATTATACTTACTGGGGTTACACTATCCTCCTAACACAGCTGATTCAAATGATCAGCTCTTCAGCAAGGTCAGCAGAAGCCTAATAATGATCCTGATCATTTGAATCAGCTGCATTGGATAACAAAAACATCCAAAACATGCAGGATTGTGGCTCTCCAGGACCACGTTTGGACATGCCTCTGTTAAGATTATAGATGAATGGATGAATTAAGAAACAAACTTCACCCATCTCAGCGCATGGCCATTTTGCCACTTGCTGTCATGGCTCAACTTGCACACATCACATGACAACACTTGGAAAGCAAGTAAGCTGTGATAACATAAATCCTGAGCAATTGTAATGTCATTTCCAGCTGACAGCAAGTGGCAAAATGGCCATCCCTTGAGATGATTGTTGTTTGATTCCTAATTCATATTCCACAAATGTAATGTTAATCAGAATGCTGTGTTTTGACTAATAAGAGTGCTTGGAGCTTATTATTGTAAAGAAATTGTTTGGTGTGACTTTCGCTATATATAACAGTAATTTGTAAAAGTAATAGAATATTCTTGTCATGGTTTGTTGGATTCTGGGTTGTGGGTTTATTTTGAGGGGTTCTTTTCTGTTTACTTATATAGTTCCTGCTTCTGCCCCTTTCATGTCTCCCTGCGTTAGTTTTGATTTCCGCGTTACCTGCTCCTCGCGTGTCCTCCAATCCGCTCCCTTTGCCTGTTGTTCCCTGCCTAGCTGCCGTTGCGTTAGTCTGATTAGTGTGTGAATGTATTTAAAACGAGTTTTTGTTTCAGCCTGTGTCGGGTCATTGTCATATTATCGTATGGTCGTGGCTCTCCCGTCGTCCGTCCGCCCCGTGTTTTCCTGCCAGCCTGCCCTTAGTGTTTGTTTTCTGTTTTGCCAGCCTGCCTGCGCCCTTAGTTAGAGTTTTTGCCATCTTGTTTTCATCACTTTTGTTCCTGTTGCCCGTTCCTATAAATATGGATTACATGAAGCCCCTGCATCGAAGCCTCCCTGCTTTTGGGTCCTCCACCTCCGCTACCACGCCTGCCCACATACCCGCCGCGCACCCCCGTGACAATTCTACCCTTTTGCAGTTGTGAAGAAGAACGCTTTAGCGGCATTTCCTCCCTCGAAGAAGCAGATAATCTATTCCGAATGTTTGCTGAAAACAAAAAGTAAAACTGGATCAACTATTCAGATAGATACATGTCATTAATGAAATTGCATTACTTATTATACACATTATAATACAAACTTTACCTTCATGACTTGTTGAGGGCTCTTCGTCATCCGCGATGACATCGGCTTCCAACTCATGAAATTCCTCCTCAGCTGTTTGAAAATGATAAAAAAAAAGTGTTATGCAAGAAATTATTTTGTCTAACATGTACACTGTCTTGAAATATGTTATGCTGTACTTACTGTTAAGGTTTGGTGTCAAGTCATCCAGAGTCTTGCCTATGTGTTTTTCAATTCCACTTTGCAGCGCAAAAAGGAGTTTGTTTATTTTTGTCATTTGAAGTGTTTCTTCAGGCAGGCGGTAGTATTCTCCGTGGACTTCAATATTATAGCCCATGAACGTTGCCAGCTGATCCAGTTCATTTGTTTGAAGATTGAGGAGTTGTGAAATTGTCGCTACATGTTTTCTTAGCTTAGTAGAGGTTATGTTTTTGGGGTTTTTGGCTCCACAAGACTCTGTAAAACGTTTTAAACAATCACACCCACGAATGTTTTCTTGAGAGCCAAAGTAAGGGCAGGCAAAAATGAAAGGATTGGTTGAAGAAACTCCAACTTTCTTTCTTGTCTTAATTAAAATTTGCACGGAATTGTTTACATTCCTGGTGAAGAGAACTGGTACTTTGCGTCCTCTTTTACCCCGAATTTCAACTCTGGTGAGATTCTTATAAATTTTCTTTTCCAAGGGAGACAGGCACTCAAGAATTTCATCCTGCATTCCACTTCGGTTCTTCTGAAGGTAAGATTGTACTTCCATTATTGAAACTTCTCCTTCATGACATCGATTAAACAATATCAGCTGGGTAAGTGTCACCTGGGAAAGCTCACTCCATGCCTTTAAGGAAGGACTTTCAATTAGTGCCTTTTTGTGAACCTCTTCCAGGTTTTTTAAGTGGTCATGGAGTTTCTTGATGTCCTGTGATAGAGGAAGGGGTTGTGGTGTGTTCCATATTTTTTTATTTTTTTATTTAATGTCTTCAGTGCATTGGAGGACACATGTGAAGTCCATTCCATTGCAATTAACTCAGAGTTCTTTGGAATTTTAGTCAGAGCATTATCGTGATTACATATTGCTTCTTCTCGCAGTATGATTGACACGTTTGAGTGAATGGTGCAGTTTGAGTGCCATTGAAGGAGTCGTAAATCGTTTTGTGGATTCGTCAAATCCAGTCATGGTTTTGACTGCATTCAAAAGACTATTAAACTTACCAGGATTTATCAAGTCCCTCAAAAACATTATGTCCTGGTCAATTTTCCTGGCTGTTATCAGTAGTCTGCCCAGCTCCCTCATTTTATTTCTGATGTCTACCCTGCGTCGTCCCACTTCTCCATTTTCTTTAAACATCTTCTCACCAAAGGCAATTATAAGCATGTCCGATTTCACAGTTTGAGTGATAGTGTCGTAAGTCATGCCCCCCGAGAACTTTCTTCATTCCGCTGGAAATTGATGTGTTTGAGGGCAACGTCAGAGGCCGTTGCTTGGACCTTCCTATTCACTAATCTATCCTTGGTCACATTCAGTTTGCAGCGCTTGTGATGTCTCCAGAGGTCCGTCTTGACATACATTGCATAGCAGAACTCACAAGGCAGGTAGTCTGCTTCAGTTGATGTGTGAACTGCTTGCCTTTTAGGTACAATTATTCCTTTTCCAGAAGAAAGAACCGAACAGTTGTGGTGGTAGTTCCCCATATTAACCACTTTGCTTAGTAGCAGTTTGTATGTAGATGTCCCTTGTATGTGAGAAAGTGCCTTTGCCACATCAGTCTTATCGGCGTGCACCTGCTTGAGATGTCTTGTGAGTTTTGAATAAGGCTTCTCACAATAAAGGCAGACATTTTTCTTATCATATACTCTCTGAGAAGATGTGTTTGAGGACGTTTTCACCTCAATACAATCTTGGGATTTTCTTTTACATGTGTCAGTTATCGCATCAAACAACTGGGCAACTGTCTTCTTTGGAACTACGACTTCATTGTTATCTTCTTCGTTAACTCCATCCACTTCTTCTTCTTCATCTATTTGTTCTTCGTCTTCTTGTTCTTGTTCTTTCTCTTCATTGTTTTCTTCTTCTACGTTTACGCCATCCACTTCTTCTTCATCTATTTCTTCTTCGTCTTCTTGTTCTTTCTCTTCCTTTTTTTTCTTCCTGGTACACCTCCTTTTCTTCAGACATTTCCAAGAAAGGAGAAACCTGTTGGTCAGAAATGTTATGAATCAGAAATGTTTTCTTAAGAGCTACATTTCTCTCAAAAAAAACAGGAATACATCAACAACATTACATTAACATTAATAACATAATATGATTAATTGCAAAGGGCTCTATATGCCTACCATATCCGAAGATCTTTCTTCACTAAGAAAGCTTGATTCCACCTGGTCACTCCTCATCTCTGAATTATTGTTGTTTCCATGATCAAAACACTCTGAGGTAGCAATCTTCTCTTATGAGTGTTCACAACTATTTGCTGTTTTTGTCTTAACCTGTAACACACGAAGAAAACATTAATAGTTAAACACATGACAGAAATAAATTACCCATACCATCATAATTTGCCCTGAAAGTTATTTTGGAAAAATTTAGGTTGTGCAGTCTTGTGGTTTATAGACATTTGACAAGGACACAATGCCTTTTCAAATGGAATGTGGATAAAACCTCTAAATGCTCTGAAAGTACCTTAAATGATTAGATAGAAGGTAATGGTTTTATACATGTTTATCTTGTCTCTTGCAGCAATTCTGCCATTGGCTCAGTTAACTTCACAGAATATGGTAACAGAACAGAAATGTTCAAATGACATTATAAACACAGAAGTGTAGTTAGTGATATTTGTCGCCATGGGAAGTTATCGTTTCCGTAGTTAAACACAATTTCTTCTCCTGGATTTATTTTTGTGATAGCAAATGAACACAGGTGAGGGCATTTCTGTTCATCCAATATCTGTTGTGGACAAAACAATATTATTATTATTATTATTATTATATTTATTACTATTTTGCCATTTCATACAAAATTTGGAATCTAATCTGTCAAGATGATGTTTATTATAAGTGCATTGAGTTTACTTAAAATGATGTGGCTCATACTTACAACTTTAATTTTACTGTTTGGCTTGATGTGATCATCATTGATGAATCTTCCCAGTCTTTCAGTATCCCTGGTGCCATCAACACTATGCATTAAAAGAAGATTTTGATTAGAAAAAAAAAAAAAAACATAACCGAATCATGTGGAATTGGGAAGACTATTTCTTTGTACTTACCACAAAGCCTGCCACTTAAAGGAACAGAAATACAAGAAAGGTGCCTTTTTGTCTGAGTACTTCTTGTAGCCTGCTTCTCCTTGTGAGCCAGTAATGTGTTCACCAACATACTCAAGCAAGAATTCTCCGGCCTGGATGGTTTTAGTGACAAATATTCCATAGCCTGGCAAAAAAAAAAAAAAAAAAAAAAACTTTTGTCAAAAGTATGGATGGGTGGATGGAGATAAACACAAGCTCCTATAACCCAAGTTCCCTGTTGGCTTGCAAGATGTGACAACAGGGAATAGATACCCTGTTGGATGGTGAGTTATGATGCTCACACTTAAAACAATCTGAGCTTAAGAGATGTTTACAAATTTGAAACTATCATCAACTGCAAAATTGGGGGACTGCACAGAACCCAGGACCGGTGACCATAGTCTTTTTCGAGAAAACGCAATTTCCCAAGAGTGATAAAACTCTGTCTGTTCTACTGCTAGAAGGGCATTATTACCGAATAAAATTAATGTAAGGTTTCTTGGGGTACGTTAATTTCTGCTTTTACTGTTACAAAGGCTTTCAAAACCTAGCAAATCATTCATGTGAGTCATATTGTTGTAAATGTCATGACCCCGCATGCAAAGAAAGGCCGCGGCAGTCAATACACTGTAAGGATTGTAACAAAATATCCATGAATGAAATCAGCTTTGCAAAACATAAAACAGCTACGGCCGATCAACCCCACTCAATTGTGAATTATGGAAATTTTGTACAGAATGTTACTTGAAGTACTACGTCAAACGTGGTGGGGGCGGTGCTAAACATAAATGTCCCCAAATCAAATGTCAAGTGTGCGGTGCAGCATTATCTAGCGATAAGGGGGAGAAATTGCTGAATCCACACCCATCCATACAACCATTGAAACCCGAACCCCCTTGCAATCAGATAATCTATTATGACTTTTGTAATGATAAACTGGCTGTTGCACTGATGCAAGCAGCATTTTTTCATGTCCTCCAGCTGCTCCAGGAGCCATGCCGGCTCCCTATTGTCTATGCATAGCCATGGGGATTGAATCATGAGACCCGCCACGACTCAGCAACAACTTTTCAATAAAAGGCTGCAGCCTGAGAGCTCGTGGAGAGAGACTTTGCAACGAGGCCGACACACAGTCACACTCTCCTTCGAGCTCTCCCCACTGCAGTGGTAAAACTAAATCTCTGACTCCTTTGTTATTATTTACACCTCTCCTTGGGTCATTTGTGGGGTATCGAGCCCACTCTCAAACCCAACATTTCTCTGGTGCCAAAACCCAGGATCCAAAGACCTGGATATCTGGATCGACGTGGGATCAGCGGCCAAAAGCCTGTCGACAGCATCCTCCATTGAAGGATCAGCCACCTAGGGTTGGTCCTGCAGCAAGCTGGATCTCCAGTGACGGGTCCCAACGAACCAGGGGAGGTGTTTTAAGGTAAGAGTTTTAATATAATCTTAACATACGCTAGACCCGATATTGCGTAAGTTGCTGTTGCTAAATAGGTGGCCCGGGTCACGCAATGAGTCAGGGACTCACTAGATCAGGGATCTAGCGGCAAATATTGTGTTTAATCGGAGTCAGGGACTCCGTATGTCAGGGACCTAAAAAGCGAAAGACTAAACCAATAATTTAATCAGAATCAGGGACTCCGTAGGTCAGGGACCTACAAAGCGAAAGATTAAACTATACTTACTGATCCAGGATCAGTCAATGAAGGGTTTACGTGTGTATAGTGGAGTCAGAGCTGCGGAATAAATATTTAAAAACAAACTAATCATTATTAATAGAGTATATCAAAAGTGAATTGAGTAACAAACCAGGTAATAATTGTGGAAAAAGAAAAAGTGAGTGAGAAATAAAATAAGTAAAATGGCCAAAATGCAACTAAAATTATAAAAGGACATCCGGATGTCAAATTTATGCAAAAATGTAAACTGGGAAGTTGTTGTTATTTAGAAGAATGGGTGAAGAGGTATGAGTTTAATCCGACTTTAAAAGAAAGAGGAAATGTGCGCAAGTTGAAAGAAAAGTTGAGGGAGAAAAAAGTGAAGGCAAGAAGCAAAGAGAAAGAGCAACTTGAAGATCAGTTGAGCGTGTTGAATATGTGGGGGTGCGAGGAGAATCGAAGATATGAAGGAAAAAGAAAAAAAAAGACAACTGGCAGGAAGTGTTCCACCGACAGCTCAACGGCAATTGCAGACAAAAGGAGGAAGTGAGGAGCCAGCGGACAAAGCCCCACCTCCATGCCATGCAACAGGAGGGGAGCCGATTGCTGACACAACAATAAATTTTCCACCTCTCTCTCCCAAAAACCACACCCGCTCCAGGGGCCCACCTACTGCTGCCAGCATTTACCCATCCCTTCAACAACAACCAACTATGGAGGCACAGCTCCCTCTTGTGAACAAAGCAGAGAATACACCACCAGCCGAAACATTTCCAATGTATGCTGTGGCAAATACGAGATATAGCATAGACCATGACAACTGACCAACAATATTGGTGCCCAGACCATGGACCCCAACTGAGTGTGCTGATGTGTGCAGAGGCCTTGGAGATCCAGAAGCCAATCCCAGTGAATGGTGCACAAACTTCCGGGACCTCCGAAGTTCATATCACCTAAATGGCGTTGAAGTTGAAACTGCATTCAAGCTCTCTTTAAAACACTCTCTTTTTAAAACACTTTTCTACCTTGGGTACTCAAAGCGCTTTACACTAACTAGTCATTTACCTACTGATGACGCAACATCAGGAGCAATTAGGGATTCAGTGTCTTGCTCAAGGACACTTGGACATGGTCATGATGGTTGGGGATCAAACCCACAGTCCCTCAGCTGAGAGACAACCACTCTACCACCGAGCCATGCCGCCCCATTGTCAATGGTCTTTACCCCACGTCTGCGTTTCGATACTGGCTTCGTTTTACTCGGTTGTCTGCATCTTTTAACCCCTTTCAAATGCCTCCCGGCAGGTTTTCTGACAGCCCTCCTAGCCATCACCATTAGACCTGAGCCCTCTTGTGGGTCACTCCGGCGTTGCACAAGTTCTATCACACGCCCCGCTACGTCACTAACGATACTTTTTGCAGCTGTCTGTAGATGTAGCTTGGCCACACTGAAACCTTTTTTCACTAACGGCATCACAAAGCGAAATAATTTGGCAAAAATAGACCCCAAACCTCTACCATATTGAACAGGTGTACCATGAAACCCAAGGTACCCTTCCCCCACCTGCGATTCATAGTTGATGAAACGATGCAGATCCGGATGTGAATGTAGCGCCACCATGTTTTACATGGGTTTAAAATGCAGTGTCACAATAACTTTCCAGTATGCAAAATCAAGAGTCTGGTTTTGACCCATCTTGATTTGGATTTCTATGTCCTCGAGATCAGTGACCCCCGAGGTCGTGGACCGGTACCGGTCTGTGGGTCATTTGGTACCGGGCAGCACACAAAGAAAAAATCATTTTCATTATTTTCGTTTGATTTATTATCCGAGTTTTAAAGATATTTCATTTTGAAAAGTGGATTCTCTCTGTTAAAACCGTCTCACTTGACGCATGTCAAGTCCTCATAAGTCACGTGATACATCCAGCTAAATTCAACCCCAAGATAGCAAAATGAGCAAAAAACAAACTTCTTTCAAAAGTTTCTTTACAAAGGGGAAACAGTCTAATGAAGGGGACAGAAGAGGAGCCTGCACCTGCTAAAAAAGGGAAAGCTGCCTTTAACAGACAGTATCAAGAATCCTATTTAAGATATGGATTTATCGCCATGGGTGATTCGGTGTACCAAGCCCGATGTGCATAATATGCGGTGACTGGCTGTCTAATGAGGCGATGAAGCCTTTCAAAACTGGTTCGCCATTTGGAGACCAAGCACCCTGCAGTAAAAGACAAACCTTTGGAGTATTTTCAAAGGAAAAAACGTGAACATGAAGGGCAGAAGCAGTTACTGAGGGCCACCACATCAACAAATGCGAGTGCACTGAGAGCATCATATTTGGTGGCTAGCCGTATTGCTAAGGCCAAGAAGCCATTCACGATTGGTGAAGACCTTATCCTACCCGCCGCCAAAGACATTTGCCTTGAACTTCTATGAGAGCCTGCTGTTAAAGAAATTGCACAGGTGCCTCTTTCAGAGAGCACTGTCACTCGGCGCAATGAGGAAATAGCAGAGGACATTGAGACACAGCTGATGGAGAGAATTAATAATTCACCATGGTATGCGCTTCAAGTTGACGAGTCAACAGATATTGACAACAAGGCACTACTTCTTGTTTATGTGCGATATCTTTATCAGGGGGATACGCACGAAGATATGTCGTGTGCACTGTCATTGCCAACCAAAACTACAGGTGCAAGTCGTTAGATTATATGTCAGGAAAACTGAAATGGTCCTTTTGTGTAGGCATATGCCCGGAGCTGCGGCCGTGACTGGGTGGCTGTCTGGTTTAACTGCTCGGATCAAGGAGGTTGCACCTGATTGCGAATCTACGCATTGTGTCATTCACAGGGAAATGTTGGCAAGCCGAAAAATGCCACAGGAACTGAGAAGCTTACTGAATGATGTGGTTAAAATCATCAACCACATCAAATCACATGCTCTTAACTCGCGCCTGTTCGAACAGCTTTGTGAAGAGATGGATACGGACCACAAACGCCTTCTCTTATATACTGAGATAAGATGGTTGTCCCGAAGGAGATCGCGGGCCAGAGTATTTGAGTTACGAGAGCCACTGCAGAGATTTCTCTCTGAAAAAAGTCACCGCTGGCACCACACTTCAGTGACGAGGAATGGATCGCAAAACTGGCTTACTTGTGCGACATATTCAACCTGCTCAATGAACTGAACTTGTCACTTCAAGGGAAAATGAAAACTGTCTTCAAGTTGGCAGATAAAGTAGCTGCATTTAAAGCCAAACTGGATTTGTGGGGACGGCGTGTGAACAGAGGCGCATTTGACATGTTTCATACACTGGCGGGGATTTTGGAAGAGACTGAGCGTGCGCCTGTCCTTGCTGTCAGAAGAGTTCGAGCACTACTTCCCAACCACAAAAGATCCACGAACTGCCAAGGAATGGATCCGCAATCCATTTGTCAACAAACCAGGTGAATCCAGCATGTCAATGCGTGAAGAAGATCAACTTCTGGAGATCGCAAATGACGGCGGCCTAAAACGTCTGTTCAAGACATGAACTCTGCCGTTGTTCTGGATTAAAGTCATGGCAGAATACTCTGAGGTCGCCACAACGGCACTGAAAACCCTGTTGCCATTTCCGACATCTTATTTGTGTGAAGCAGGGTTTTCTGCAGCGATAGCAACCAAAACAAAATTATGGAGCAGGCTGCACCTAAGTAGCACACTTCGGGTTTCATTGTCTCCCATTACCCCAAGATGGGACCAGCTCGTTGGAGCAAAACAAGCTCAGGGCTCCCACTAATTCAGTGCTGCTGCGAGGAACGAGTATTTTTATGCACTTTGTTTTTGTGTTGTCTTATTTTGAAGGTATGTTTAAACGTTACCATAGAGACCAGGGTGTGTTGGGTAGAAACGATGTTGCTCATGTCATGTTCTGTTGTTGGTGCGACGTTAGGTGAACACACTAATAAAGTTGCACATGATTACACAGTGGATTTACGTTCATTATTATTATTTTTTTTATTATTATTATAAAGAAAATACCACAGTTTTTAATGCCGATCTTATCATTTTATTTTGTTTTTATCTGCTACACACCTTTAGATTGGGCCGTGAAAATATTGTCAGACAATCAACTGGTCCGCGGCAATGTGATCTCGCAATTCCCCTCAATAGTCACTGTCTGAAGCAGAGGAGCAAATGCATCTCCCACAGTCTGGTGCTGGATCAAATCCGTGTACACGTATAAATGATACCACCCGGCTTTGAGATCCACTGGATAAGGTGATGCCATCCAATTAGATTCGCAGGTGAACCATTTACCATTCTTCAAATCCAGAATGTATGCTAATGCACCCGTAAAACGGACCTTCTGATGACCATCACCTTTCCATTCAAATCTTCGGCTGTAAGTGTCGTATACGAGTGAAAGATTCAAACTGATACTGTCTCGTAAACGTGTTTCCACCTCTCTTCTTAATGTCTCAAAATCATCGTATTGCCTGTAACGGATTTTGATTTGACTCTTCGGGAAAACTTTAGCAACAGCGGTAGTAGTAACTGTTTCGCAAACAACCTTATCACAAGAGGGCACGAGGTGATCAGAATGACTCCTTTTGTCTCGTTCAACAGCCGGAGCTTTTGAATTTACTCCGTAAAAATATGCTTGATTTTCAGGAACATTGGTAAACGTATTCGGATAAGATAAGATAGTGCCACCTGCCATGCACCTTGGAGATCGAGGGCTTGCGCTAGGTTCACTCTGTACTACCCCGTTTTGTTGTTAAACAGTTTCATACTGGCGTTAAACCAGAGCGTGACAAGAAAAATGTCCTGAAGATTCGCCCCCCCCCCCCCCCCCCCCCCCCCCCCCCCATGATGGGATATACATGCGTTCACCCACTTCCTATTACTCCATGTCAGAGTTCTCACACATCGACTATCTGCGATGCCGAGACCCAGCTATTGAATTTCGACAGCCATCCTTTCCATCTGACTAGGCCACCTACCTTACACCATCTTTGAATTTTTTCGACGAAACAATCTACAGTCGGCCCCCGGTTCACGAACACCCTCTTTTACGAACATTTCGATGAACACCCTCTTTTACGAACATTTTAACTTACGAGCGTGGACCGCAGTTTTTTTGTCCCCCACTTACGCACAAACCTCCCGTCTTACGAACAAAACGACATGCCAGCCATTGTATGCATACTTGTTTTCGCTTTGCTAGGTCAAATAATTCAGAAGTTGACGCTCATCACAGCAACGTTGAACGCTATTGCTCTTACAATGTCACAGTCACTGTCTCAGTCACGGTGTCAGTCACGGAGTCAGTCACGGAGATGCTATTGGTCGGCGTCACGTCAATCACAGAAATGCCGATATGCTATTGGCCGAACGCCTTTATCTAACTTGATGGCACAGCTGGTCGGGACGGAAGGAAGGAGAGAAAATGAGTCAAAAACGGAAGGAAGGAATGTTGTGAAGACTTTGCAAACATTATCTGTTAGACATGGCTTCTGCAGGAGATAATAAAAAAATATGAAGGAGGCGCACGCATAGTTAACCTTGCTCTTGAGTATGGACGTAACCGCTCGGCAATCTTCTAAGGGCAAGACTTTTCTTGCCGGGGGACGGACCTCGCTCGACAACAAAATGGAGAGGCTTCTTCTATTATGGATTAAAGGGAAGGAAATCGCCGGTGATATGTTTTAGTTTGAGAAAAGTTCTTGTTTAAGAAAATAAATAAATTCTGCAGGTTGGTCTCTGCTCACCTCCTCTCCACTCAGCTCAAGTCACGTGCCCCAGAGGAAAATGTCATTTATCCTTTGTATATTCATGCTAAATAAATTGAGTGTGCTGTAGATTATGGTATTAATTTTAAGTATGTGTGCAAATTCGTGATGGTTTTAACTATGATTTTCACCACGCGTTGCCAGTCATTGTGTACGTACAATTGACCTCGCTTTGCTACATCAACGAAATCATTTGCTCACGCGTGACTGTGCTATTGCTCTTACAATGTCACAGTCACTGTCTCAGTGTCTCAGTCACGGTGTCAGTCACGGAAATGCCGATATGCTATTGGTCGAACGCCTTCATCTAGCTTGATGGCACAGCTGGTCGGGACGGAAGGAAGGAGAGAAAATCAGTCAAAAACGGAAGGAAGGAATGTTGTTTAAGACTTTACCAACATTATCTGTCAGACATGGCTTCTAAAATTGCTAGTGGCGGTAAAGGAAGAAGTAAGAGGATGATGACAATAGAAACGAAGCAGGAGATAATAAAAAAAAAATACGAAGGAGGCGCACGCATGGTTAACCTTGCTAGTGAGTATGGCCGTAACCGCTCGGCAATCTTCTAAGGGCAAGACTTTCCTTGCTGGGGGACGGACCTCGATCGACAACAAAATGGAGAGGCTTCTTCTATTATGGATTAAAGAGAAGGAAATCGCCGGTGATATGTTGTAGTTTGAGAAAAGTTCCCGTTTAAGAAAATAAATAAATAAATTCTGCGGGTTGGTCTCTGCTCCCCTCCGCCTCCACCCAGCTCAAGTCACGTCGCCCCAAAGGTAAATGTCATTTTTCCTTTGTGTAATTTATTTAATTTAACTGTACAGTAGATTGTTACTCATTTTTAATATGTGTATAAAGTCGTGATGTTTTTACCTAAGGTTTTAGCACGCGTTGCACGCATTCACTAATTAACATAGGTTCGGATTGCCCGTCATACGAGCAGTTCAATGGCTGGAACAACAAAGAACATCGGATTTTTGATGATCTATAGTTATGACAACATGAGTTTAGAAATTCACCAGCAAATTACAGTACTTCAGAATTTTTTAACACCACAAAAAAGTTCACTCTGGT
Organism: Hippichthys cyanospilos; assembly: GCF_059441005.1. Classification (NCBI taxonomy): domain Eukaryota; kingdom Metazoa; phylum Chordata; class Actinopteri; order Syngnathiformes; family Syngnathidae; genus Hippichthys; species Hippichthys cyanospilos. The sequence goes on along the minus strand of NC_142384.1, from coordinate 2,671,553 downwards.
ATGTCCTGGAACTGTGATTCAATGAATATTAATGGTCATTTACCATAGGCTGATTCTTCAAAATTGGTGGGCTTGTTTATTCTCTTTCCATTACAGTTACTGGGGGTCCACTGTAAGAACCTTTATGAAATTTTACTTGAAACATGATAGAGGTATAACCCCTGCAATGCAATAACGATATCCCTCTAAACATAGCTTTCACTTCCCAAGGTGACAATAACTCCACAGCTACTGCCATTCTGCTGGGTGGGATGGGACATTTCCTCCTGTCCACTTGTAGTCCACTCACTTTGACTTCACATAGCACGTTCTCCTCATTTTGACATTCTCGCTGTTTGATTAAGAAGCACCAAGAACATCAGTTTTCACACAGCACAATTTATTCCTATCCATCCATCCATTCAATTTCTATAGCTGCTTATTCTCACAAGAGTCACAGGCTTGTTGGTGCCTATCCCACCTGGGTTCAGGCAGTAGGTGGGGACACCCTGAATTGGGTGCCAACCAATTGCAGGGCACAGAGACAAGCAACCATTCACGTACCCAATCACACCTAAGGACAATTTAGTTTGTCCAACATGCCTGTCATGCATGTATTTGAAGTGTGGGAGGAAGCTGGAGTGCCCAGAGAGAACCCACATGGGCTTGGGGAGAACATGCAAACTCCACACAGGAAGGCCGGAGCTAGGTGGATTTTAACTTGGATCTCTTTAACTGTAAGGTGGATGTGCTATTCACTGCGCTTCGAGCTGCCTTGTGGATAAATAATAGAACGGCAAATACTGTACCTGAATCTTTATGTTGCTGTGTTAGAATCAGTTAGTTCTGTCTTACTTTGTGCTGGATTCATCAAATACAGAGTTTGTTTGATGGCACTGATGAACTTGTTAATGAAAAAAGCAACTCAAAAGTAAGACAAATAACATTTTACATAAAATAAATAACAGAGAGGTGCGCTATGGAGTAGACGTGTGTGGTGGAGCTCCGCAGAACTTTTATTTAAAAACGTTTAAAAGAGTTGATTTTTATAGGTTGCTATCTTCCTTCCTGTTTTGTTTTGTTTTATTTTGGTCTAAAAGTAGGATTTTATTTTGGCACATGAGTTTAACTGATCGTAAGTGGCTGGCAAATCTTCAAAAACACGCAATGCTAACTTGCTGTCTGCGAGGCCTTGAGGCCCCAGCTCATCCCCGGAAAAAAGTGATTAACCAGGCCCTACGATGGACTGTCCAGCTGTCCTCACCACCCAAGCTTTCAAACAAGAGCTGATTTTATTGCTGCAAGATGAAATGAAGTCCAAAATTATAAAGGCGCTGGACAAGGAAATGGAGGGGCTCAGAGCGGATATAAGTCGTACGATCTGAATTACAGTCTTACCAGAGCACAGTAGCTACGGAGCTAACCATGTTGAAGGGCACCATCGGCCAGCTGGAGAGAAGATTATTGACATGCATGAATGAAGTTATCTCCCTACAACTTGAAGTGGCTCACCTCAAGACTAAAAGGGAAACATTACAGGAGAAATGCGAGGACTTGGAAGCGAGATCACAAAATAACAATATTCGAGTTGTGGGGGTGCCAGAGAGCCATGACAGTTCTGCCACCACCATAGCAGCATTGCTACAGAGGGCATTCGGGCTCACCGAGGCACCGCTGCTGGATAGATAGTCATCGTTTGTTGCTGCCGGCACCTAAGCAAGGAGATCGAACTCGCGTGATTGTGGCCCGCATGTACTTCTGCAAGACTGTGCCATCATTCTCAGTCTCGCCAGGGAAAAGCAACAGATCAACGTGAACGGGACGACATTCTCTGTATACCCAGATTACACATCACGAGTGGCCAAGGCTCGAGCAGAATAAAATGTGATGAGACAACAGCTACGCGGGATGGATGGAGTCCACTTGGGTATTGTATACTCAGCCCGCAAACGTATTAGCCACGACAATCGGGAACAACTTTTTGCGCCATCGGAGGACGCCCAGAACTACATAAATGAGAATTTGGCTACATGGGAAACACCTTTTAATTAGTGAAAGTTGGCCCATTGCCGCGGGTAGTTTTATTTGGTTAGCATTCTTCCACTTCTACAGGATGTGCAAATCCTTCAGCCCGTGAGTAGTTTATCTTTTTCAATGCCATAGTTTTTACTTTTAATTATTTTTTTAACAAGTACTTTGTAACTAATTAATTACTATTATTATTATAATTAGAGGTTTGTTTGTTTGTTTGTTTGTTTTTTTAGCAACCAGCCAGCATCTAAAACAGGTACACTGATTTCTTCATTTATGTAAACATATAACTTATTTGATCCATGGAGACACTCCAACCCAAAGTCTAAACAGTTCTCTTTCTTTTTACCGGTTCACCTTTTGTTTTCTATAATTGACTTTTATCTAATTGATTGTAGGTCCATTTTTCTTGTAGGCAACTGTCAGTATTCCCCCATAGTGATCTCCAACCATAGCCCAGTACATGTCATTTCCTAATAATTACCAATCACAGCGCTCATGGCAGCTCAATCCTTTTCTACTAGCAAACAACAAATTCCAAAAATTCAACTCTGACGAGGTAGATTTCTATCTATAAGTCAACTGGCAATGCGATCTCTGAATCTTTCTCCATTTCATCAGCAAGACTAGACAAAGACGAGAAAGTTCGATCATATCACTCCAATACTAGCTGACCTGCATTGGCTTCCAATACACCTGAAATGTGATTTTAAGGTGTTGTTAATTACTTATAAAATTTTACAGTTTAGCTCCTTCCTATCTTGTCGACCTAGCATCGCCATATGTTCCGTCCCATCAACTTCGGTCACAAAATGCTGGTTTGGTATCAACCTAAAAGAAGTTCGCGCGATCAAGGGCTTTTTCCATTCGCGGGCCAGTACTCTGGAATGCCCTACCCATGGAAGTTCCCACAGCCACTTCTGTAGAAATCTTTTCTGTATGTTGTCTCAGCCCCACCAGTGATCAGCCCGATGACTGTAGTGTGGTCTGCATACTTAATTATGCTGGTGTTGCATTGGGAGGTGATACAGTCATAGGTGAAGAGCATGTAAAGCAGGGGGCTCAGCACACAGCCCTGGGGTGTCCAAGTGCTTACAGTTAACGTGCTGGATGTGCAGTTATGGACTCTGACTTATTGGGTCTGCCTGTGAGGAAGTTCAGCACCCAGTTGCAGAGGCGGGGTGCCAGACCATGTGCAAGGAGCTTGTTCGTCAATTTGTCAGGGGTGACTGTGTTGAATGCAAAGCTGTAATCAAGGAAGAGCATTCTTACACACGTGTCCTTGCTCTCTAAGTGTGTGAGCATTGTGTGGATGGCGCTATTGACTGCATCATCCATGAACCGTTTCAGTCGATATGCAAATTGTAGAGGGTCTACAGTGTCTGGAATGTGTTTTTTTGATATGCGTCATGACAATCCTCTCAAATCACTTCGTTGTGATTGGGGTGAGCTCTACGGGACGGTAGTCATTCGGGCAGGTCACGGTGCGTTGTTTGGGAATAAGCACTATGGGTGGTGGCCTTGAAGCAGGTAGGGACAGAGGCTTGTGCAAGGGACAGGTTGTAAGGGAAAGTATTTGAAGTGCAGCTTACCGTGTACACTCCCAACAATAAATATTTTCACTTTCTCAATGTCCCCCTGCCTCCCCAATGTCTCCCTCCCTCAGTAGTTCCATAAAAATCATCCAAATTTCATAGAATTCAGAAGCCCTCTTTTGAACCGTATATGTAGTAAGTTTCTCAAGAGCCAAACCCGAGGTTACATTTAACCACTGACCAAAAGAGGGGCAACCAATATTCTTCCAATAGAGTGTGATGCAACGTTTGGCATGCAGTAAACAAAGGTCAGCCATTTTTCTTTCCTTACAAGTTAGAGAACAGTTATCTGGATAAATGCCTAAAATATATAACTTCGGGCAAAAAGGTACAGGGGAAGATGTTACCTGGGAAATAAATTTTAACACATAGATCTCCAAAATTTTTTAATTTCTTCACAGTTCCACAAACAATAATAGTGTACCCTGATGAGTGTTACAGGAGAGATACAGTATATGTCCGCATTACCCAATTAAACTGTACCATTCTTAATCTGGTATTGATGGTTAAAGTGCGTGTTTCTAAACATATTTTACTCATTCATTAACCGTAATATCTTCCTGTAAGTCTCGTATCTACTCCAGTCTCTTACTATCAGAGTTTTCTTTATGATTTTCAACCAACATGTTATAAAACTGCAATACCAATATTTTACCAAAACAGTTTAGTAACCAGTGTTTCTAAGCTGGAGAACGGAGGTAGTGTTGAATTGTTTAAGTGTGCCAGAATAAAACTTTTAAGTTGTAAATATTTAAAGAAATGTTTCTGTGGTATACCAAACTTTGCCTTTAACTCATTGAATGACTTTAGAGTATAATCCTCATATACATGTTGTTGTTTTACTATGCCTTTATTCAGCCAGGCTTTGAAACCCATGTTATTCTTTGCTGGAGCGAAGTGAGCATTCCCCCATATTGGGGAGAAACAAGATAACCTTGAGGAGTCGCCCATCATTTTTTGAACTGCATGCCAAACCACAATGGTGTTTTTCACAAAAGAGTTAGTAGTGCTCGTCATTAATGTCTTAAAAGACGCTGAATATAGATTGATATTCAATGCTAACCCTTTTGAGGGTATTTTTTCAATTTCCAACCAAGGCATAGAAACATCACTTGAAAACCAAAACATTGTGGCCCTTAATTGCGCCGCCCAGTAATACCATTCCAGGTTTGGCAGTTGTAGCCCTCCTCTATCAATAGGTAAATATAATAAAGAGAGTCTGAGTCTTGGCTTCCTACTATTACTGATGAAATTAGTCCGAGAAAAGAAGGAAGGAGGAGGGGCCAGCGGAACAGACAGAAAAATATATAAAAAAAATTAGGCAGTATAGTCAGTCATCTTTACAACACTTATCCTTCCCATTAAAGAAAGAGGCAATGTTGTCCACCTAGTAATCTCATCAGTCACCACTGCTACCATGGGTTCATAATTAGCTGAACTAAGATGATTTACTTTTGGGTTATTCTGACGCCCAAGTATTTAAATCCCTCTGTAGCGTTTCAAATGGATGGGGTACTACTGGGGTACTCTGCCTCTCCTGTATATATTTAAAAACATAATCGATGACTTTTCTTTGTTTATCTTGAATCCAAAGATAATGCCAAATTGAGTAAACAACTCCAAGAAAGATGGCATCAATTCTGTAAGATGTGATAAGAATACCATGGTATCATCAGCGTACATCGCTGTACTGTGTTCCATATCTTCGATTTTAATACCATGAATTGTGGGATGTGATCTAATCACTATAGCTAAAGGTTCCATGGCTATCACGAAGAGAAGAGGGGAAATCGGTGATCCTTGTCTTGTGCCCCGAAATAGCTCAAAAGGTTGAAAGGCGAGATTATTAGTAGATACCATTGCAGAAGAATCAACAAGTACAATTTCGACCCATCTACGAAAGTAATCACCAAATCCAAAACGCTTGAGCACCTTGAGGAGATAGGGCCTTTCGACTCGGTCAAATGCCTTTTCCGCATCAACTGATAGAATTGCAGTGTCAAGGGACTCTTTACACTTGTGCATTATATTAAGAACTCTCCTCACGTTGTGGAATCCCTGACGATTTAACACAAAACCATTCTGGTCTTCATGTATAATGGCCGGAAGAACCCTCTCAAGTCTCATCGCCAAAACCTTAGCTACTATCTTAGCGTCAGAATTTAACGGTGATATGGGTCTGTACGAACCGTGTTCAGTTGATGGTTTGCCTGGTTTTTAATATGAGAGTGATCAGAGCACTATGTAATGAATCTGGGAGGCAACCTGTCTTAAAGGATTCCAAATAAACATCTAAAGAAGGCGTTATTAATTTAGCTCTAAAAAGTTTATAAATATCTAATGGAAGCCTATCTGGACCCGAGGCCTTAGCACCCCTCATGTTCATAATTGCGTCTAATCCTGTTTTTGCATCCTCGGAAATACAGGGAATGACCAACCCAAACGCGGAAAAAGTAAATAAAATATAACTTCACGCGAAAGGCGGAATTTCGCTTCTCGTGTCCGCGCGCGGCCATTCGCTTCACTCCATTCACATCCATCATGTCGCCCGACATGCATTCGCGCCCAGTCACGCGAACGCCATTGACTACAATACAAAACGCTCCGCTTTTTCGCCTCGTTCGCGTTCGGTGCACGCGTACCATGAAACTAAATCATCTCCAAAACATTATTTCGGGTGCAGGCCATGCGGCCCGGTACCAGTTGATCCACGAACCGGGGGTTGGGGACCACTGCTTTAATATACGCTTTAAAAGCCTCCCACCTAATGGCTGCCATACTTTGGCCTTCATTTATTGCAAAGTAAAGATCTACATGTTCTCCTACAAATTTAATAAAGTCAGGATCTTGTAACCATTTAGGGTGTAATCGCCAATTAGTCAATCGTCCATACAATTGTTCAACAGTGTAAAATAGTGAGGTTGGGGCATGGTCCGACAAAACAATAAATAAATACAATTAGTTAAGTTGGACATTAGCTATGAATAAACTAAAAAATAATCTATGAGGGAATGGGATTTATATACTTCTGAGTATCTTGAGAATTCCCTCTTGGGATTTAGAGTCCTCCACGGATCCAAGAGATCCAAGAATCCAAGAGATTCAAGTCTTTTATATGCTGTTGATTTTGTTTTTTTCCTTTTTTGAGAATGGGATGTATCTATCCCTAATGAGCGATCCAGCCTCGGGTCCAAAGTGCAATTTAAGTCACCAGCCAATATTATCTTACCGTGAAGGGTGGCCAACAACAAAAATAAATTCTCAAAAAATGATTGGTTATCGTCATTGGGGCGATATACATTAACCAGATTAATATTTTCTCTCAAGAGTGTGCCTTGTACCACCAAATATCTACCCGCTTTATCATGAATAGTGTTATTTACTTGAAAGAGTACTGTATTATGAATTAACACCATAACTCCTCTTAAATGAGAAGGGGAACAGGATGCTAGCTCTTTGCCTGGCCATCTCCTACGGCCTTTCAGCAGGTCCTCACTGAGTAAATAAGACTCCTGAATAAACACTATTGATGACTTAAGTTGCTTAAACCTTGTAATACCCTGATTTAATTTAGTCAACCTTACCATCCCTCTAACATTCCAAGAAGTGAATTTATAGATCATATTTGAAGTCATTAAATCTAGATTTTACAATAGCTTATATATATATATCATCATCTTTAGTTGTTGGTAAACTTGTTGAGTGAGTGTTATATCGGGAATGCACTTGTAGAATGCAACATAATGGGAGGAGTACACAAAAACAAAAATATAACTTAAAATATGCCATTTACAAAACCCCTTAGCTGCTAACCTGAACAGGACAGCTCCTCATTTTACCCCACCCTCCCCCTGACCTTGGGGTGCAGCTAAGTGCACATGCTGATCCATATTAAACAAGGGAGCAGCCCGACCAAGCTGTGTTTAAAACAAGACAACCAAAAAAAGCAAGACAATTGTGTCCCTAGCTACAGTATATAAACTACACAAACGGGTGTATTCTGTACTGTTCATCATATTCTTTCTTGCAGCTCAACTCTCAACCAAGAAAGCCAACATTAAAGTGGAGCCCATTTCTCCAACAATGTATTCAAAACCAACTTAAAAAGGAGAGAGAGTCTCAATTTAAAGAATAAATGGGAAAACCGAGGAGACTTAAGGACCGATATACTGACGTAAACCCAGTTGAAAAGCTTCACCAATTGATGAAATAAAAAAGTACAACAGGAAGCATGATCATTTCACATGTGTGTTACTGGCTCATATAGCCCACTACATCAAATATTCCTGTTATGAGGATACAGTAGGATGCAGTAGATCTTTTTAGTTGCTCTGTGAGTTGTTGTTTTACCCGGTTGAAACCCCTCCTTCGCCGGTGTAGCTCAGCTGAAAGAACCGGGAAAAACATGACCTCTTGGCCGCCACAGATAACTTTGCCTTGGGCCCTGGCCGCTCGCATCACACGAACTTTATCTTGGATGTTCAAAATCTTTACGATGACGACTCTTGGTGTAGCTGAGCGGTTATGCTGCGTCCATCTGGGCACCCTCTGGGCTCTTTCGATGACAGGTGGTCTCGGAAATGCCGTTGCCCCCCAATGCTTTGGGAAGCCACTTCTCCAGGAAAGCCACGCATCATTTCCTTCTATCTTCCCTGGCACATTAACTAGTCGCAGGTTAGATCGACGAGAACGGTTTTCGAGAGCTCATCTAGTTTGGTCGCGAAAAGAGTCACTTGTTTAGCTAGCGCATCAGTCTTAGCTTTCTCTGAGCTTACTGTATCCTCTACACTGCTATTGCGCACCTCTGCTTCATCCATGCGCGTCAAAAAACTCTGCTTGTCTTTCTTAACATTTTGAATCGCTGTTAGTACTACATCAATCTTGGTGGAAAAGTCATTTCTGATCCCATCCAGTATCTGAATAATGTCCAAGTTGTGGGCCGCTCCCTCATCCATGTCCTAGTCCATTATGGGGCTAGCACCACTTGTTGTGTTAGTATCTGGGGCGACGTCTTCTTCCTTCTGTGACGAGAGCGTTTTAGATTTGTTTTGTGCTTTCTTCAGCTGTATATTGCCGCGGGTATGCAGTAAGAAATCGGCGCAAGAGTTAGTGATCACTGCTTGTGCAGTTAAAGGCAGATATACAGGATTTTACAAGAGTATCGCCAGGAGGCCACAAAAAAAAACGTGTGCTTAGTTCAGCGCCATAACCACGCCCCCTCCTTGCTTTATTTGAAATTTGCATTCAACAAAACTAAATACTTCAACTTGGACTGGCTGATCCGGCTCCTTCTTTCAGTAATTATTTGTCCAGACACGACAGAGCAAATACTCAGCGTGCACTCCTGGCAGTACCTACGAAGCCCCTCACCCTTAACCTTTCTCTTCCTTTCTCCCTCGCTGAGAACAGCAGCTGAGCCATTGCCCTTCAGACACCTGAAAAAGAGAGTGACAGAGGGAGAGAGGAAGGGAGAGAGAGCGAGCACCCTAGAGAGAGAGAGAGAGTGAGTGAGAGAGCGAAAGAGGGATGACAGAGCCAGAGTGCGGACAGTGCAAACAAGTGAGGCATTGTCTACATCAGTTGAAAGAGCCATATTGGACCAAAAAAAACAAAAAACAAATATGTCTGGAGCCGCAAAAAAATAAAAGCCTTGTAATGAAGGCAACACATGCTGTATGTATCTATAATAGCTATATTAGCCTACTATCAAAATGATTAACTACGAATACATAATGAGGCTTCATGATTAAATGTTTATTTTTCCTGCAGTGCATCCTGACACACCACATAACTACTCTGTTGTGCGATGCCGCCTCAAGTTTAACTAAATTACAATATTAATGAATTATGTTTCATTGCTTTGAATAAATTAAATAAAGCGGATTTTAGAAGATTTTATTCATGAGGATTAAAAAACAAAACAAAATGGAACGTGCATAAGTGGCCCTTATCTGGGCAATAGAGTGCAATAAAACGTAGCCTGCATCTATAAAAACAAAATATGAGCCACATACCTGCATAAACGCCCAGTGTGTTCAATATCGATCACATCACTGGCAATTGAGTATGCTGGAGCTGAATTAATGTCCTTGATTTGCTGATCGGTGTTGCCTGCCATTTTAATCGTTCTTTCCTTCACTGTCTTGGCGGAGAGAAGCGTGTCTTTTTTTTGTATTATCCCGGTTTTGTTTATGAAGTCCTTAAATTGGTGTTCTGATATGTTGATGAATGACTCCATGCAATCACCAACTGTAAACGGTTTGCCACGTTTTATTATCTCCCGGGTTGCAATGAAACTTGCAGCAGTCGTGGAGTTGGAGATGCAATCCACTTCTTAAATATACAGGTATTTTTGCGTTCCTCTAATTTCTGCAGATGTAATGCAATCGCACTTTTTCTCTCATTGCCAACTGGGTACTCGACTGTAAATGTAGAACGCCTTCCCTGAAAATGTCGTTCCACATTGCTATTTTTGTTATTTGACAACTTCTCGCTACAGAGCAAACATTCAGGCAATCCTTCTGCATTGGCAACGAATGCAAATGATTCGGTCCAAGAAATGTTAAATCGTCTGTTCTCCTCAGTTATTTTTCTCTTTTCCCCTTTGGGATCCATGGATCATGGCCGCTGGTTTGTTTACAACAGCCACTTGCCTAGCATCCCGCCCTGCTAACAGAAACGCGTGTCTCAGGCTATGACGTAATTCTTCGTTGACAGAAATATTGAAATGTAATATTTATTTTTACAGCATTGGAAAATGTTAAGAATGTTTTTGTCATGTTTGTCCCCCTACAGAAACCACATTAAAACGAAAATAATATTTTTCTCCCCCATCTTTTTCCATTTTCAAACATTTTTGAAAACGCTCCAGGGAGCCACTAGGACACCGCTAAAGAGCCGCATGCGGCTCGAGAGCCGCCGGTTGCCGACCCCTGGTCTACATGCAGCCGGGGTATTGCAAACGGGCAATAAATGTCTCTGTTTTGCCCTGTTTGCTATATGTGGCCAAGCTTTTTTAATCAAAATCGAATGTATCAAAACCTACGGCCAAAGTCGATATTTAACCCAAGCCTCCCGGTTTCGTGGTTGCGTGTGACCAGCTTCAACGGGGATTTGCGTGCGCATCGCGCTTCTCTTCTTCCCGCCGAAGATGCAGATAGCTTCAGAGGCGGAAGTTCTTCCTGATTGGACACATCAGAGTCGGAAGTCCTTTCTGATTGGACAGAATTTGCGACATTACTGCTGCCTAGCGACTTGGCATGCTTGTGCACCACTTTCATATAGACGCGACTTTAAAAAAACAAAACAAAAATAAACAACGACAAGGGGGAGTTGATGCGGATTTAGATTAGCCGGTTACATGTAGACAAGGCCTGAGAGAGGGGCTAGAGAGAGGTAGACAGTGGTCAGGGGTAGAAACATACTAAAAACTATCTGGGTTACTTAGGGCATTTCAAATCAAACTTTTTTTTTTGCCAATCGGATTGTCCAAAATAGTGTCAATTGACAGTTTGTGTAGTGTAGACGTATACGGGTGGGAACGTTTAAATCTGTTTTAATAACTATATGTGGTTTCGTGCAATACATGTGACAATAATTCTCTGTAATAAATAAGAGAAAAGCAGAGGTGTGTTTTATACAAACATGTGAAAAACGTTGTCATCTAAAGGCGAAATTGAGCAATTGCGGTATTTTAAGGTGGAATAAAAAAAGCTGAATCAAAGCTGAGTTCACGAACGAGAGCGTTTGCGGTGAAGCGAACTTGCGTTTTTTTACCCCAAGACGGAGATAAATGCTATTGCTTCTCCTGTGCAAAAGGGGGCAGCATAATCATTTCAAGAGTGCTCGTTCACAGTCATGCACTAAAGAAGAATAGGCTGCATTCTTCCGCTTCGCATGTGAAGCCTGAAGAGACAAGTTACGAAATTACGGAACTCCAAGCTTTACAGTGTCACGATTTCTTTTCCATCACGTCCCTGCAAATGGGGCTTGATAGATTCTGTAGTCCTGATGGTTCCGACCAGTTCTGGGTGAGTTATTATTGTTATTTTATCCCAACGTTTAGACTGTGTACATCTTTTGCATAAGTATGTTCTGTTTTGCTAGGTACCGGTCACCGGTGGCTAGCTGTCTAATCAATGAACGTTCTTTATCCGACTGCAAATATGCAGCAATTAATTCCGTGCTACAATCGCTCGAGCAACTGGCTTGTCAACATATTTTTGGTTTAAACAAAATCAGCATGTCATCCCTTACATGCCCTCGCAAAAGAATGTTGGTATAACTACCTGTTGTAAGTTCTCTACTCGATGCCTCCTCAAAGAGGACTTTGCAATGTCGTGATGTACATCACAAATGACTGACCAGTAGAGAGGCGCTTGAAATCCTAGATATGTCCAGTGTTTTCACAACGGAACTGTGCCCTTTAATGATTATTTGTAACATTGGATGTGCAGCTAAATTATCCTTATCAGTGGTGTCGATCTTTTTTCGTCACTGTCAGTCTAGCCCGTTTTTTTTAAACGTTCAGCTTTAACGACGATTTTAAGGAGTCTTTACTGGCTGTGCGATCCAAGGTCAGTTGTGTTTATTCTGAACAGTTCCACCTCACAACACAATGTATCTGAAGACACTTATCTATGGAGCAGATCAAGTACTACAGTACTCTCCTCAAACATCTAACAAAAAACATAAACCAGGGCATACAGATCCTTAAACGACAGTGTTAAACGACTTCCTTTGTTCAAATTCACATCATTATTTTGTGTCTAAGAGATATTTAATTAAAAACAATTTAAATCTTAATGGTCTGCTAAATAAGCTACTGCTCACAGGTAAAGCTGTTTCTCATCCTTATGCTACGTTCACACCAAACGCAACAAAGTGTGTTATTTACGCTCTACGTGAGGCTTTTTGTCACGGGGTCAAGATGATCATTTTTGTGAGGTCACTTTTTGTCGCACAAGGGGTGGTGAGCGAGCTTGCGCACTTTACAGTGGATCCGGAAAGAGGAGCACTGCTGAGAACTTTCACTTTTCTGGGATGTCGCAGAGCCAATATTTTCTCTTACAGCACCTTTATTCTTCTTTTTTACACTGCGTGTCCCTCGCTTTGTGGCAATACTCGTCTGCCAAATATTAAAAAAAAAAGTTTCAACGTAGTAATCAAGTGGCAGATACCGTGCTAAATACTGAGCTGTCAATGCTGCACTGTCATTATCTTGGCACAGTAACTATGGTGTCCCAAATTCTCCCTTTTGCCATTCTACAAGCCAGTTGAGTACTGGATAGCTCCCGGTGACTGCAAACCGGCTGCCATGATTCATTCCTGTCCCCTGTGTGAGACAATGAACGTTTCCGAAATTGATTGGCTCTTGCGACGCTCGATAAATTTGAACATTTTTTTAACTTCCCGCGACAGTCGAAATTACGCGCTGCACGGCGTCTCGCGTTGCTCCATATGCGTCCCGACGTGCCATCACGCCCTGTTGTGCAAACTCCATTGACTCCCTGCTTTTACGTCTTGATCGCGTTCGGTGTGACCGCAGGATTACACTCATGTTTCCTGTTCAGACAGGAAAACCTAGGATGCGGAAGTTTATTTTCAGAATGAGGAAAGTTTCCTATCCTAATAAGAAATATACCTCCCCCTTGTGTTCCTTTAAAAAATATATTTTTTTTCAACCTATGGCCACCATACCCCATTCTGAAGTGTAAATGATCGTCTGTCTTCTTGTTTCACCTCAACAAACTTCATTAAACTGTCTCGAATTAGTTCTGAATGCCGATGCTTGGCTTCCGTCAAGAATCTATTGGTTAATCCACATCTCTCATCTCCAGTCCTTGCACTTGCGCCGCTTCATAAAATGTAGAAAAAAAAAATCGTAATCACTTAGTTTTAAATTACGTAGTCTTGAGTTATTAAAACTGAACTATCAATATGGTCAATTCTTAATGGTTCAATTAACGTTCCTAAGAGCAAAAAAAAATACTCAAATTATTTTTAAGTTACTTAGACTTTATGAATGTTCTTTGCATCTTCTACCTCCTTGTTCTTATTTAGAAGTAGCAAATAATATATGCAAGTGCAAAATCTGTGTTTTTACTGTTTCTACATCAATTATATACCATACCATGATTTCTCTTTGCCCTTAACCCAGGATTGGGACCGTACATGGAATACTACTAACCCAGACTTTACTCAGTGCTTCCAGAACACTGTCCTGGTGTGGCTCCCATGTATCTACCTCTGGCTGAGTGCTCCCTTCTACCTCATCTACCTTCGTAGCCACAATCAAGGTTACATATGTATGAGTCACCTTAACAAAGCCAAAACTGTAAGTTTTGTATCCCATAGTCTTTATTTGATTATGTAACTTGAATTCTTTACAATAATAGTAAATAATAGCCATCACAGTAACCTCTTTTTCTGGCCCCTTTCCTGGTTTCCAAGCCCCTTAGGCACTTTGTTGTCAAGTGGTAAAATCGCTACATGCTGATATAAACTCTTTCAGTACAAAGCGTTATTGGAAAAGGAAGCTTCTAGAGGGCCTGTATATTTAGCATGTTCACTTACCTTTCAAAGCCAACAGAATATTATGTGCTATGTCAATGTAAAAATGGGTTCTGCCATTGAAAAATTGACTTCCATTCTTAAGTTACACTTGCCTATAGGGAACAGCTGTGTTACGTGTGTGGAAACACTGCCATCCAATGGTCACAGTTATCACTACAGTGCTCAATTGTCATACAGTGATCCCTTGCTACTTTGCGCTTTGATTTTCGTGCCCTCGGTCTTTCGCAGAATTTTTTTGGGGGGGCTATATTGCGCAGATGCACTGTAACTTGTTTCCTGCATGCCACACAAACGAGGTAATTATAAATGCACTTTCCAGGGACGTTGAAACTACTGCAGTACATTAATTTACTTAAATCTTTAATTTTTATCCCTAATATAGTAATTTAACAGTTACCCCTTTCCATATGCTTTGAAATCTCGCAGCTGCCGCGGTCATTCATATTAGCAGCATATAAGAAGTCGAATTAAAGTCAAAGTGTAGATAAACATAACATTCAGAGTTTATACTTCAAATACAGTTTTATTATACAAGAAATCTAGGTAAGAGATTTCCAACGGTCTGGTGAAGGGATCTGTTTCTTGTCTTGTTCTTGCGTGTTTTTTGATAGGCTGCTTGCTTGTGTGTCTAAAGCGGAAGTTGGGGTGGCAGTAGATTACAACTCCTGCCTTCATTGGTCGATGGTTGCGCCGGGAGCCAAGAGGGTGATTGGCACTGCGATTGGCTCCCGGCGTGACCATCGACCAATGAGGGCAGGAGTTGGTGGGGCTTACTTATCGCGGTCCTTTTTCCGGTCCTCATTAACCACGAAAAACGAGGGATCACTGTATTAGGTAAGCATTAGTCAAGTGTCAGCTCTTCTCCTTATAACACATATTTAATGAGAATTATATGATTTATTATTATTACTATTTTGAAATATTTGAATTCTCATTCATGGCACTGAATGTTAATAAAAATGGTGGATTTTGCTGCTTGATGAATTTTCCACAAACAGCATATTAATCCGAATACATTACTTTCAGACTAGTGGGGCTGCATTGAACATATCATTGTAAAGACAGTTTTTAAATTACATTGAACCCTCTGGTTACAGCGTCCCTGGCTTACGTCTTTTTCATGTTGCGATGTGGAATACTGAATTTTTTCGTACCCTCTTTACGGTATTTCCTCCGCTTTGCGACAAAACCAACTGTCATGACCCATGGGGTTTGGCTGTATTTGTGTTGTTTTGTCTCCATCTGCAGGCGTTTTTCGGTAATTACACTTATTTTCTGTTGCCGTCAAATTTGCCCCCCCCCGCAACACGTCAATGCAATGCTGGTCTGCTATTGATCGGCCTGACTCGTTTCAAAATGGCGGAACGGGAAAGCTTTGTTCGATTGTGAGTTGTTACAAAACCATATTTATAGTGCATTTTACTGCTTGATTCAAAGTTGAATGGGTTAGCCATGGGTCCCAAGATTGCTAGTGATGTTAAAGAGAGAAGTAAGAAGATGATTTAAATGGAAACGAAGCTGGAGAGAAATACAAGAAATACAAAGCTAGCCTAGCCTAGGCTACCGTTACTAGGGAATCTGGGCATAACAAGCGCCACTCAAAAGTAAATAAATCCTTTCCATATTCTTTATTTATGATGTTTTCTGATAGTATACATGTATATTATGTATACTTAGCACTTACAAAACTATTTTGATACCAATTTTTAATATGTTTGTACAATTTGGATGTTTTTACCTGGTGTTCTAAACGCATTAGTTATTTAACATAGGTCTGTATTGCCCGCTATACGGCGAATTCACCTTACGAGCCCAACCGCGGAACGGATTAACCTCGTAACCCGGGGGCCCACTGTACTTGACAACCTTTAAGCATGGGTGTGTCATAATGGTGATGCCTGCTTATGTTTTCAGGTATTTGGCTTTATGCTGTGGATTATCTGCTGGGCAGATGTATTCTATTCTTTCTGGGAAAGAAGTTCTGGCAGTAAAATTCCTGCACCTGTCCACCTGGTTAGTCCAACCATACTGGGCTTTACTATGGTAAGGGAATCGTGCACGTGTGACCAGTGAATGTGTTGTGTAGTTTTTATTTTTATGCTTTATTTTTATTTTTTTATTATTGTTGACAAAACTCTGTTGTACGCTTTAGATCATTCATCTGTAATTTTGTTAAATTGAGTGGATGTGAATATTTATTTTTTCCAGTCAATCTACAGTGCGTGTCCTGAAAATTTTGAATTAAAGTTAAAATGGTCTGGTTAGGAAAAAAAAGTTGGTTTGGAGCCCTGATTCACTATGTGCTCACATCATAGGGCCTGGGTAAGTAACTGAAATCTACCATATTTTGCTAATTTAAAAATCCTTTAATTTTCTCTAAAATGGACCGTGACAGTATTGGCTTTTCAGTATGTGGTTCTTGATTTAAATTCCTTTCTATTCCGTCCCTGTTATCATCTGAAACTATTTGTTAGTTTGGTTTGAAACAAGCACTACTTTCTACTTTGTTAGCCAAGAATTATCGGAAATGTGGTCCTGTGAGCCCAATGCAAGATATTTCTGGTGGATATATGTAGCACAATATTATTGCGGTCTGTGGGATTAAGGTGTAAATGTAAAGTTAAGTTTCTTCCAATTTACTTTTACAGTACTAGGGTTCTCATTTTCATCTCTTGGCTTGCATATGTGTATGTTTTTGTCAAACTGGAATGAGAACTTCCTGCTTTTGTTTAAGAACCGTGGAAATGTAGTCCTGCTAGCTCAGGGTTAGGCAACTCCGGTCCTTGCAGCTTCTGCAGAGCTTGCTGATGCGCTGATTATTTGAATCAGGTATAGTGTAGGAGCGAAACATTAAAAACAAGCAAATACGTGGCTTTCTAGGAGCGGGGTAGCCTACCCGCATGCTAGCCTAATGCTCTAGTCAGACCAAACGTGAGCTGAGCATTTCTAGCAATGCGTTTATAAAGTCACATTGAGGGACCATGCGGTAAACGATGCAGCCTGGAAGCTGGCTGCATCGTTTACCGCATGGTCCCTCAATGTGACTTTATAAATGTTGATGCTGGGATGAAGCATGAAGCATACAATGTTGGATGATGGTGAGTGCATTTACTTGTTTACAGCTGTTGAAATGTCAACCGAGATAACATTTAGCATGAGCCAAATTAATAACACCACCATCTTGGACTTGTTCAAACTTTTTTTTTTGTTTTTTGTTCAATTTGCTGACCTTATTTTCTTAATCCTTTCAGAATCCATTTACATCTAGATCTGAAAGACAATTTAGTTTTTTTTTTTTTTTATGGACTAGTTTTTAAATAGTTTACCTCATAATTCCAAACACTCACTCACTTGTGAAACCCATTACAATTACCGTAGAGTTTGCTTCACTTTTTTCTATTGTGTGCTCACTCATCATTGATCAACAACATAATGCCAGCCACAAAATGAAATCTGAAGACTGAAAGCAAAACATTTTGGTTTACAATTCAAAGAAAGATGTAAGCAACTAAACGGTCCTTCATGATTTTGCAAGATCATGACCTAAAACAAATGTATATATATGTGTATCAGATGCTGCTCTAAGTATAATGCCTTGAGGTTCAACATCACTACCAAGTGATTTTGGTGTCCTCAGTCATCATAAAACAATTTCAGAATAATAAAACTTTTAAGGGTCTGATTACAAGTAGCAAATCTTTGGACACATACAAGTACAATAAATCTAAATGGTCTTTGTTTCGTTTATGTTTATTTTTTTCCCTCCCAATTAAAACAATGTGCTCTGCCATGTCACACACATTTCTGTAATAAGTGGTTAAAGGATACAAAATATTATTTCAAACTTTTTGGTTTTCATTTTATTTAATTACATGCATCAGCGGAAGTTGCAATACTTACAGTCGATACTTTCACGTGTTTCGTAACGTCATTTTTTTTTTGTTTTATCTTAAAGAACCTCCATAATGGAAATTCAACTTTTGAGAGCGTAACAAGGTTACCTTATAAATGTTCTCACCCTAAAAGCCCTCTAAGTATAAGAGCGTTTAACAATGTTAAATTTTTTCTTCAAACAAATCCTCTAAGTTGTTATTTTCTTTCATTGATGCATTTCTATTCCTTGTTTATTCTGGGCTAAGATAGGTAAGATGACACAAGGGCACACGAGAAGGCCCTGTATCGCCTGTGCCTTGTAAAAACATTCCCACATTATCAGAACAGCTGTGCTTCTTTGTACTTTCGTTTTCACACCGAAATTGGGAAGAATACATTTTGCAGAAAAGTCAGACAAGTAAACAATGTTTCATTTATTACTGTACTGTGTTTTCCTGACCATAAGGCACACTTAACAATCTTTAATTTTCTCCAAAATGGACTGGGTGCCCTATAATACAGCGTATCTTATGTGTGCATGAATTCCAACATCTGTAAATGTTGTCGTGTGACTGATGTGCATGCCTCTTGATTGACTGGAAGCATTTCCTGCTGACACACTGGCTTATGGCAACATGCGGACGTTTAAATGGAAGGGTGCGTGTAAAATAGGACACTAAAAGCACGCTCCCAGTATAGTATAGTATAGTATAGTATAGCAACGGTATGTGCATTATGCAAAACAACATTGGTTTGGCTAAGGACCCCAAAAATAGCACCTACGAAGACATGCTTATAGTTTAAAGTGCAAGCTATCAGTTACACAGAGGAACGTGAGAATCAAGCAGCAGTGAGAGAATTCAAGTTCAACAAATCCATGGTTCGCAAGTGGAGGAAGAGGGAAAACAAGCTTCACCAAGTCAAAAAGATAAATTTGAGTTTGCGTGGAAACTCTGGGAGTTGGTCCAAGTTGTAAGACCAACTCTGTTCTGTGTAGAGAGGGTTGGATTCAGCTGTGACTGTAATAGCTTCTGTATTCATAACACTGCCGGGCACAGACCTTTTCTGTGCCTTTAATATACTGGTGGATGTTGCAAACTGGTACCTTATCGGTGCTGTCTCTTTTGCTATGTACTCTTGCTTGCTTGGAGGGGCTAGCATGTTCTGCCTGTCAAACATGCTAATTATCAGAGATCCGAATCAATGCCTACTCACCAAGTTCCCTTATCTTCCTTCTCTTACCAAGCCCATGTTCTGTGCAAGTTGTAGCCAACATGGCGTGGAACAACAAATCCACATGGCAAGTCCCTTCATTTGTTTGTGAGCGTTGACTCAGCCAAGCTTGCGATCGGCCAAGAGTTAGCCACCAGGGAACATTTTACCATTGCCTGCTGCTCGAACGGCCCATGTGCCTGCCACCTGCACATTGTGTCCAAAGCTGCCGATGCTTGGACCTAAGCAATGCTACAACCCCTGACAGATATTTCGTCCCGCTCATACAGGATTTCGCTGCCCACCTGGCGGCAGCCAGCATCTTTATTAAGTCGACCTGGTGCACTATTATTATTTGGTCCATAACATCCTCAAGATCTGCCCAAGGTATCTGTTATCACTCCATTCTGCCTTCTCAAAAACCTGCGGATGAGTATTGGACTCAAGTGAGCAGTAGAAACATTTCAGCGCTTTATGGGCTCCCTTCCCTTTGTTTACTTGGCCAGCACAGATGAAGAGGAGCACCTTGCGCACCTCCACATGCTATTTTAGCGACTCAGCAAGGACAACCTGGCACCGTGTCACACCACAATGAACTGTTCCCCTTCCTGCCAGAGTAGACGTTGCCACCAAGTTCCCACCGCCCCAAATGGTGAAGTCCCTGCAGTAGTTCTTTGGCATGATGAACTTCTATACCAGTTCATTCCCCACATGACACACGTCATGTTGCTCTTGTACGAGGCCCTGCAGGTAATAGGGCCCAAGGATGAAACTAAAGATTAATTGGACTGCTCTCGGAGATGGTTTTGCTTCTGCTGCGACTGCTTTGGCCAACGATGCTCTTCTAGCGCATTCATCTCCCACCGCCCCATTCGCCCTCATGATTGAAGTATTCAGTGGAGCTTTGTGTGAATAATGTGTGGGCGGAGCACGGCAACCATTTACCTTCAATGTGCAGCTCTCCACGAGAGGAAATGCATCGCTTACTATATCACTTCTAGGCTTTTTCCTCGTCATCCGACATTTCTGATTCCTTTTGGAGGGCTGCCAGTTTAATGCTTTTGTGGCCCAAAAACCACTGATTTTGCCACGCCATGGTCAAAACCTCTGAGCCGTGGTCTGGTTGACAGCAGCGTCAGTTTGCCTTCATATTTACTACAGACCTTTAGAGCGTGACTGTCAAGGACTACTACGTTGCTAACTGCCTCTCCCGACGAGCAAATATGGTCATGAGAAAATGTGTGACCAAATCCTCTGCGGTGCGTCTCTTGGAGCCACCATTGCTATCTGTGAAAAAGTTTGTGGAAATATCTCATATAACTGTTTTGCTCAGTATGGAGATATATTGTGTGTGCTCATTAGCATGACGCTAGCATTTCACAATTAAATACCTCCTTTGTTTAGGGTCGCGGTTGTCAATCACATCAAGCTCCCAGGAACGCCTGCCCATGCTGTAAAAAAAAAAAAAAAACCTAGGAAAGGAAAAAAATTCCCTAGAGAAAAACATGGCACTCTATAACAAAAATAAAGGAATTGACGTCACAGTTCCAATTGATGGGGAGTGTCTATAGCATTGTGTTCATAATAATAGTCTTTTGGTGGAGAAAAAGTCAATTTCCATCAAAATCATAACATGGGATTTAAACTGCTTATTTCTTCAATGGAAACATATGAATTAAAGTCGATGGTAAAAATCATTAGTTTAAAGAATGAATTGTACCAAACAGCTAAACAAGACATGAGCAAATTATTTATTTGATTTGATTTTTTTTTATTTATGGAATGTCCTAAAATAGTTGTATATGTGTTTCAGTTGCTGGCCACCCTGATTATTCAGTATGAACGACTGAAAGGAGTTCAGTCATCTGGAGTGTTGCTGGTTTTCTGGCTGCTGGCCTTGCTTTGTGCCACAATCACCTTCCGGTCCAAGATCCTCCAAGCATTGGACCAGGTCAGTCTACCACTGTCAGGTTCAGCAAATGATGATTTTTTTTTTCATGTTAGTTGATAGATAGCTTGACATGTTCCACTAATTAAGAATGTATACATACATTCCAGCCATCGACAATTTGTGTATGGAGACACGCCACCTTCTTTGTATACTATACCCTGCTGCTGGTTTCGCTGATTTTATGCTGCTTGTCGGATCAGCCTCCACTCTTCTCCCAAGTTGTTAAAGACTTAGTAAGTCTCTCCTCTCCGATCACAAACGAAATGTAAAATTTGCAACTTTGATAATAGAATACATACTAGAGTTGTAATGTAATTCCCCAAATACAGGACGAACTTGTGTATAGGATGCACCCTTAATTTTAGGGTCAAATTCTGGTATTTTTTATGTTACCGTGTAGAAGACTTACCAACAGTTTGGCGACCATATAAAAACTATAGTAAAACAGAATAAATCTTTATCTATTTTTTTAGTATTTTCTTGTGTTTATGTCTGTAAGTTACTGTATATGTTTGTTGTGGGTTAAGTGTGTTTCAGATTTCCCACATTGTGAGCGGTCAGTGAATGCTGCGTCAGTGGAACGGCGAATGCGCTCGAAGCAGTTGTTTTTCCTTTTCCTCACGATGCACCTCAAGTTAATATTGCAATAAATACCCGAAGTTGTGCACCATCCGTGGTCCACCAAGTTTTTGAATGAGTGTATATCCCAAAAGACCATAATTTAATAAACGAGTAAAATGGAATACCCCTTTGTGTTTTCTACCCTGTGTGCTCCTAATTGAATCAGCTGGAGACATCATAACCTTTACATGATCCTCTTGGTTTTAGTAATATTCCTATGTGTGAACAAGGATGTACTCAGACATTGGTTCAGTCCGTTGTCTTCTTTTATTGAAAATAATGCCATAACAACCTCAGCTAACTTGTGCAAGTGGTCTTAATGTAGTGGCTTGTTTAGCGTATTCAATGTGTGATTTTAATGGCGCATATCTCGCTGTGTTTAGAAATACAATGAGAAATCTCTGTTTTTCTGCATAATTTATACTTCAATTTAATGTTCCATCTTGGGTCTTACTGATGTTTATTTTCCTATTGCTAGAATCCTTGCCCTGAGCCTGGAGCTTCTTTCCTTTCTAAAATAACATTCTGGTGGATCACTAGGTAAGAGAGCTTTCATAAATATACATACATGAACAAGTTGTTAACATTTTTCGCACCATCTTCTTGATTAACTTTTTTACACAAAATGGATCAGACACAACATAAGCGTAATGCATTAAGAATGTTCCTTCAACATTGTTCATTTTCATACGTGCATCGTATACTGAGGGGCTTATGTATCACAAAAACATCAAGGTATATAAAAGCAAACTTAATAGCTCGATATTTGAAGTTCCGAGTTGTTGTGCTATTGTATGTATTCTATAGCATTACATTAAATTAGATGTTGCAGCAGAAGTAGTTATACACCCTTTCCTAATAACGTGTCTCATATTACAAGCCCACTGTTATTTATTTTCAGAACATTGTTTTGTGCCTCTTTTTATAACATTCCCTACAGGATGATGATGAATGGCTACAAGCATCCTCTAGAGGAGAAACACTTGTGGTCTCTGAACCCTGAGGACCGTTCACAGAAAGTGGTACCAAAGTTGGTCCAACGTTGGAATGCTGATTGTCAAAAGGGAAAAAGGTCAGCGGGGCTGTGTAACACTACTATCAGGGACATGTAGACTCAGAACAATTGTGACGTTTGTCTTCATAGATTAAGTGTAATTTAAGAGTTGTTATTGGAACCTAATTATTCTTTTACTTTTAGAGTTTGATATTGAGGTCAACAAATGAAGGATGTCAGGTGGTAAATATACAGGGTGATTGAAAAGAAACTCCCTCCCTATTAAAACATTCATGTTATGTTTTTCCAGGTTTTTTTTGTATTGGTTTTTTGCTTGTTCTATGATTATGGGAATTAACATTTGTAATAATAATTAAAAAAAAAAAGAATTTCGTGTGATTTTGACAAATTATTAACAAATGTTAATAGAAGAATGTTGTTGGTGTTTCCAGAACAGAACAGAAGACATTGTACTCCCCCAGGCGCGCCCGTAAACCTAACACCAAAGAGAATCAAGCCACGGAGGAATCTGAAATCTTACTTGTGAAAAATACAAAGAGAAAAGATCCCTCCCTTCTCTGGGCTCTGTGCCTGGCCTTTGGTCCATACTTCCTCATCTCATGCTTCTACAAGTTCATTCAAGACATTCTCATGTTTGTTGGGCCTGAAATTCTTAGGTCAGACAATATTAGTTTGACCTAAATTATGTTCAATTTTGATTTATGATTAATCTACCTAAGTAATTCTTTTTACTTTATCATTTGCAGGCTTCTTATCCGCTTTGTGAATAACTCTAGCGCACCCTCCTGGCATGGCTACTTCTACACAGCTCTGCTCTTCCTATGCACCTCTGTGCAGTCTCTTATCCTCCAGAGGTATTTTCACGTCTGCTTCATCACAGGCATGCGTTTGCGCTCTGCCATTGTTGGAGCAGTCTATAGAAAGGTACTTGCATTTACTTTCTTGTGTAACGGCTTGGAAGGAGAATTGTAGTAGTGTCCATCAAACCTTTGTCTGCTTTTGTACTTCGCCAGGCCTTGGTTATCAGCAGTGCGGCTCGCCGCACATCTACAGTTGGAGAAATTGTCAACTTGATGTCCGTCGATGCACAACGCTTTATGGATCTTATTGCTTATATTAACATGATATGGTCCGCTCCCTTGCAAGTGGTATTGGCCCTGTACTTTCTGTGGCAGGTAGGAATGTATTTCAAACAACAAATGCCTGATTTACTAGGAATTATTTTCTGACAGCCTCCAAAACTTGGCTCATGGGTGCCTAATAGGGCTGTCTCCCAAAAAGGCTTGACGTTGGACCATGAAATTATTCTCAGGGCGCACGGTGGATGACTGGTTAGCACGTCTGCCTCACGGTTCAGAGGTCCTAAGTTCAATTCCAATATTATTATTATATTATCTATTAAATTGTATACGTATATCTAAACCTGTATCTTCTTTAACAATAGAAATAAACAATATAAATCAACTTTCAACAACTGTTGATTATTTTTTACAATGTGTATTTGGGTTACATACAGCTTAGTCTAAAATAAAAAAAATAACCAAATGCATCAAAGTGCCTTAAACTAAAAACAAAACAAACAAAAAAAAAACAAAGATGAAAATTCTTATTTTATTGCAATTACATTTCACATGACTCTGGGGTCCTGCCCCACTATTTGAGAAGCACTGGTTAATACTGAGTATGACCGTTTTTGGTTGCATTTTGTAATTATGCTGTTCTTATGTGTTATTCTGTTATTCTGATTAATAATTGAATTGTTTAATAGACTATTGCCGTTAATTGAAATAAAGCAATTTGTAGTGGGGGATGACCAGTTGATATATTTTGATGTTTGTATAATACTTCCTGAATATTTTTTGAAACTACTTTTTTGAAAATACTTTTGTAAACTTTTTTTGTGCAGAACCTGGGCCCATCCGTTCTTGCTGGAGTGGGTGTGATGGTTCTAATGGTTCCAGTTAATGCTTTCATTGCCATGAAAACCAAAACCTACCAGGTGAGATTTTTTTCTAACAACTGTTGTGGAGGACCCAAAAACTTATAGTCACTTACACTCAGTCTGGTTGAACAAACGAGAGTGAGAGCCCCCCTTTATTGTTGAAAGTTCAGCTTGTATAGTTTTGGTTACACAACGGCATGGGTCAGAACTTACCATTATCCCGATAAGACATCACCAGACAGTGAAATTCAACCGTGTTGGGTCAACCCTCCACCAGTTGCTCAACTTTATGTACTCATGGCGGTCAGCCTAACCGCTCAGCACTCCAGGGCGCCCATAGTACACAATCAGTCCCCATCACAACTAGTGGAAAATCTGTGATAAGTATTTTTATTTTATACACAGCTGGCTTCTAATTTTGTCTCAATTCCATTAATAGATTTTGCATAGGTGTTCTGAATACCCATCTTTTTTTCTTTTTTTATGCAGGTAGCACAAATGAAGAGTAAAGACAGTCGCATTAAGCTGATGAATGAAATGCTGAATGGTATCAAGGTGTTGAAGCTATATGCTTGGGAGCTTGCTTTCCAGGGAAAAGTATCAGATATTCGTGAGAGCGAGCTGCTGGTACTAAAGAAGGCTGCCTACCTTGGCGCTGTGTCAACCTTCACCTGGGTCTGTGCACCTTTTTTGGTGAGTGTAACAAAAGATCATCATCATAACTGTTACAGCAATGTCTTAATGTGTACAAAGCGCCTTTGCAAAAACCACAATAAGCCTATTTAGTCACTTACATTAGTCTGAACTCAGATCACACACTCGAAAGCTGCACCAAGAGGGAGATGGGAAATCTGATTCATCCCACTTGCATTATCCCAGTTTCATCCTCAAATGATTCGAGGAGAACATATACAACAAAGGTAGCTGATAGATATAAATGTTTTTTGTGAAGACAGCCCCCCGTTTGCAACTCAGATCTTCCAGTTGAAAGCGGTGCTCGAGTGCGCTTTTCTTAGTCAGAGGTAGGAAAAGTTAAGAAATGTCCAACTTCCCACTTTGACGAATGCAGCATTGGAGAGACATTTGACAAATAATAGAGGCGCAGAAAAGCTCATATTTTAAAAAATAAACACACCTCTGAATACATTTCTACTCAATAGGTAAGAAAAGCAGAATTATTTGTGACAGAGTACATTAGTTGCACATGTGATAAGTAGCAATCAAGGAACGAGCATTCTATCAAGGTTGCACTTAATACACATAAGGTCCAAATAGCTCTCTAACCTTACAGTAAGTGTAAGCAAGTGTTATCAGTCGTATCAGTTGTAATCAAACTACGGTAGAACTCCTCTACAATGAAATCGTATTTCCAGCCAGAAATTTTTCACAACAGGGGACTTTTCACAATAGTAAATCTAATCTAATAGCAAATCTATGCCTCGGACATAATCATTAAGAAAACGTGTTGTGCACTCTACAATCTGAAGTTAAAAACAAAACCATCCAACATTTAAAAAAAAAGAAAGAAAGAAATTGCCAAATCTACGATAAGCATCTATTTTCATACTTTCAATTTCAATTTCTTGAGTAGTGTCTTTCACTTTGCTTCATCCATCTTTCATCTTTATTACTTTTATTCTGTCTTCAAGTGTTTGCTTGGTTTAACCTCCACGCCACTGCACGTGTCAATGAAGTTATTTCGGCAACCCTCCGCGCGGAGTCCACGTGGAACAGATGTTGCGCAATGCGTATCTTCCGTATTTTTTTTTTACTAACGAACAACATGTGGACGAACTATTGCTTATGGAAGTTTGCCGATTAAAAACACCTTTATGATTCATCTGAGATTGAATACTGTGATCTAAATACCTTAAAGAACTCCTGGTTGAGGAGAAATGATGAGTCTGTTTGGATCATTTGGAATGACTAGGATTCTCTACCTCTTTTATAGAGTGGTGTTGTTTGTATGCTGTAGAGTCAATTTACTGCTACCTATAGTATGGGAGAATATCGTCTGACTGCGGGGAAAAGCCGCTCCGAGTAGACCATTTCGTAAAACACATGCTGGCGCGTCAAGTATAAAACAAGCTAGACCAGGGGTCGGCAACCCAAAATGTTGAAAGAGCCATATTGGACAAAAAAAACAAATAGCCTATGTCTGGAGCTGCAAAAAACAAAATTAAAAGCCTTATAATGAAGGCAACACATGCTGTATGTATCTATAATAGCTATATTAGCCTACTATCAAATGATTAACTACAATAATGTACATAATGAGGCATCATGATTAAATGTTTATTTTTCCTGCAGTGCATCCTGTCGAAAATGACGGACCACATGACTATTCTGTTGTGCGATGCCGCCTGAAGTTTAACTTCATTACAATATTAATGAATTATGTTTCATTGCTTTGATGAAATAAAGCAGATTTTTGAAGTTTTTATTTATGGG
The DNA here is from genome assembly GCF_059441005.1 of Hippichthys cyanospilos. Lineage (NCBI taxonomy): Eukaryota > Metazoa > Chordata > Actinopteri > Syngnathiformes > Syngnathidae > Hippichthys > Hippichthys cyanospilos. The sequence goes on along the minus strand of NC_142384.1, from coordinate 2,644,308 downwards.
GATTTGAAAAAACAACAAAATGGAACGTGCATAACGTGCCCCTTATCTGGGCAGTAGAGTGCAATTAAACGCAGCCTGCATTTATAAAAAAAACATCAGCCACATACCTGCATAAACACGCAGTCTGTTCAATATCGATCACATCACAGGCAATTGAGTATACTGGCCCTGAATTAATGTCCTTGATTTGTTGATCGGTGATGTTGCCTCCCATTTTAATTGTTTTTTTTCTTTCACTGTCTTGGCAGAGAGAAGCGTGTCTTTTTTTTGTATTATCTCGGTTTTGTTTATAAAGTCTGTAAATAGGTGTTCTGATATGTTGATGAATGACTCCATGTAGTCACCATCTGTGAACGGTTTGCCACGTTTTATTATCTCCCGGGTTGCAACGAAACTTGCAGCTGTCTTGGAGTTTGGAGATGCAATCCACTTCTTAAATATATTTTTGCGCTCCTCTAATTTCTGCAGAAGTAATGCAATCACAATTTTTCTCTCATTGCCAACTGTGTACTCGGCTGAAAATGTAGAACACCTTCGCTGAAAATGCCTTTCCACATTGCTCTTTTTGTTATTTTACAACTTCTCGCTACAGAGCAAACATTCAGGTAGTACCGCATTGACAATGAATGCAAATAATTCGGTCCAAGAAATGTTGAATCCTCTGTTTTCCTCAGCTATTTTTAATATTGTTTTTGTCATTTTTGTCCCCCTACAGAAACCATATTAAAACGAAAAAAATAGTTCTCTTCCCCATCTTTTTCCAAAATAAAAAGCTCCAGGAAGCCACTAGGATGGCGCTAAATAGCCGCATGCGGCTCGAGAGCCGCAGGTTGCTGACCCCTGAGCTAGACTTTTCCTGCAGGCTTCTTTTCACCATAGTGAATTTCAGCGCATTTCGTTTTATGCAACTGAGGGATTTTTCCTTGTATGAGGATGTAAGAAGGATTTTTCTCACTTTTTTTTTTTCTTTTTTGTGCACACGCAGGTTTCGTTATAGAAGAGTTTTACTGTATCTGTATCTGTTCAACCACCACCTTTTCATGTAACAATTGTGACAGATTATTACTTTCTTATTCTGTAGGTTGCCCTTTCTACTTTTGCAGTATATGTGCTGGTCGATGAAAACAATGTGCTTGATGCCCAGAAGGCCTTTGTTTCTCTGGCACTCTTCAACATCTTGCGTTTTCCTCTCAACATGTTGCCTATGGTTATCAGTAGTATGGTGCAGGTCAGTGTTAATTTTGTGTTGTTTTTTTTTCTTTTTCTTTTTTTGGGTCACATTATTTACAACTGGACATTTTGACTTTTCATGTGTTGGTAGTGTGCTGTACACGATACAGGCTAAAAGCTGGCATTATTTAAAGATATTTCCAAGATTATAAATATGGAACAAACATTCTGGAACCCATTCTTAAGAGCCACAGTACAAGAGTAGTTAAAACATTGATTGTATTTACTGTCTTAAGGCAAGTGTCTCCTTGAAGCGGCTGAGAGTGTTTCTATCACATGAGGAGCTACAGGAAGACAGTGTTGAACGCAAAACAGCAGTCGGCTGTGAGTCTTTATTACTTCCCACTCTATTATGTATATTTACTGAAACCTTGGTAAATTTTAAATAACTGCGCATACCTTTCTTGTCATTTTTATCACAGCCTCAAACACTATATCCATAGAGGATGGAGTTTTCAGCTGGTCCAAAACAGAATCACCAACACTTAAGATGTAAGTACAAGACAGTTCTATTTCGCCCCTCCAGACTGCCAAAGGTGGTGCTAAAAGCACGGAATATTTCTTTGCGCAGCAGTGGGCCTCGGGGCCGGTGTCCTGCATGTTTTCTCTCTCAAACGCACCTGATTCAAATGATTAGGAGTATTTTCAAGCTCCAGCAGAGCTTGTTGATGAGCTAATGGTTTAAATCAGGTGTGTTAGGGAAAGAAAAGTAAAAACATGCAGGACACCGGCCCTCGAGGGCTGGAGCTGCCCACCCCTCCTCTACCCCATTCCCGCCTGTGCTGCGTCGCTTGCACTTCGCACACGATCTCGGTTGGTTGTTATTGTCCATCTTCCGCTATACCGGCTGCGTTACCCACCTGTTACGGTTTTTGTGACGTGTTCTTCTCACCGATCGGTGGCGCCGAATCCGTGACTCGGTGGACGTTGACACGGCTTCTTTGCCGCAGGTGAGTGTGGCTGTGGATGATGTCTTTGGAGTCCAACAAGGCTACATCCGTGGCTCCTCATGTAGAGTTTGCAGTCTCCTTGCCGCCTGTTCTCAGACGAGGCGTGAAACGCTACTCTGCCAATCTGGCTCTGCCTGCTTCCTCCTTTAAGCGAGGTTACGTTTCCGGCCAGCAATGGGCCTCTGGGTTAGAGGATAAGGTTGCCTTTTTGCATTCCCAATTGGAAGGGATGTTTGCACTGTTGCAGTAGCTCCTCCAGCCAAGTGCCTTGGCTTCCGGTGAGCTGTCCTCTTTTCAAGGCGATGTTGCACTGGACCTTTTCAGTGATGTTGATGCCATTATTCTGTCTGCTTCAGACTCATGTTTACTTGAGTCTGAGTTTGATTCTAGGGACTCTACTGATGGTTCCCTTCCTTCTGAGAGGTGCTCGGCACTCACCGTACTGGGTGATGCGGATTCACTTATGTCCCTTTTGCGCGCTGATTTGCGCTGCTCTTGTTTTTGTTCACTTGTTCAGCTTCAAGTGGACGTTCCTTGTCCCCAGTCTCTCCCTTTTTCCGGCATGGCCGCCCATCTGCTGCCTTCATTGTCCCACATTGTGGGCATTATCTAGATCTCTTGCAGTCATGTTATGCCGATACGAGTGCTTTTGCTCGCCTTACTTCTGAAGAGCGTACATTGGCGGCATTGCAGGATGCTGCTAACATTTGGTTTGACCACATGCCTGTTGTGGAGGAGGATGTCGCTTCTTTGCTCTTGTCACCAGACGAGCTGGCTTGGAAAACACGGTGTTGTCCTAACGTACAATGTCGCATGGCGGATGACCTCGTTACAAGGGCCTATAATGCTTGAATTCGCTCGGCTCGTATTGGCAACTCTATCTCGCACCTGTTGTTTGCTGCCATGGCTGTGATGCGGAAAGGAGAAACTGAGTTGGTTTTTGTCATTTGGCGAGGCATGTCTACATGCTTTTGCCCTCATGACAAGGGACCATGGGTGAGTAATGTCCTACTGTCCACCTTTTTGTGGTTGTCTCAGTCCTCCTTGACTGAGTTCTCCAAGTGTACTCTGACTTTACTGTCGTCCCTGGGACATTTTTCGGTTCTAGTTCAGTGCAGACACTGGAACCGTCGCTCAGGATCCGTGAGGCCCATGTCCAGCTCTCTGGACCGTGACAGAGCTTCGGTTGTTTCTGGTCCTCCTCGGTTTCCTGCCTCTGTGCCTCGTTACCGTGTTCAGTCACGTAGCCAAAAGTCTGGGCTCGCCAGTTTCCTGTGTCTCCCCAGAAGGTATGCTGCTGTGGACACTCGCTCTTGGCACGCGTGCCTGCTGTGAGTGGTGTTCTTCCCACTGGTGGATTTCGCTCTGGTCTACGGGTGCCTGACGGTAGACCCCGGGCGCTTGCCCCTCTCGGTCCACCGAGGCCACGCAACTGAGTGGTTCACGGGAATGAGGTGTTAAGGCCGGCCGTCGGGTGTTTTTCCCCTCAGCAGCTCAGGCTGTGGGCTGCTTTGGGGTCAGACCCTTGGGTGCTTTCCACCCTGTCCCAGGGGTACAGATTACATTTCCGGCGCCGGCCCCCCATACAAAGTCGGGCCCGGGAGACCTTTATTGCTGACCCGGCAAAGCCCTTGGCCCTCGATCAGAAGCTTACTTCTCTCCTGGCCAAAGGGGCCATCGAGCCTGCTTTCCTTCCAAGCCTCACCAGGGGTTTTTATTCCCCAAAGAAGACAGGTGGTTTTTGCCAGATTTTGGACTTGTGAGGGCTCAATCGTTGCCTCAAGAGGTTGCCATTTCGCATGCTAACAACACCAGATGTATTGCGGTCAATCTGTCTCAGTGAATGGTTCACGTCAGTCGATCTGACAGACGCTTACTTTCATGCACGGGCTGTGCATCTGGCGCTCATCCACTTACTGGATTCCTTCGGGGTCGGCACGTCCTTGTGCGGTCAGACAATACCTCGACACTTTTCCGCATCAATCATCAGGGGGGTACCAGGTTCATCAGTCTGCTGTTGGTCGCTCGACCCCTTCTTCAATGGACTGCCACCCACCTAGCATGTCTGCGGGCAGCCTACCTTCAGGGTGTCCTGAATCAGGTAGCGGATTAGTTGTCTTGTGGGATTCCAGTGCTGGGGAATTGGCGTCTACACCCTTAGATTGTTCTGGCTTCATGAGCTCGTTTCGGTCAGGCAGAGGTGGACCTCTTTGCCAGGAGTCAACTCACTGTCGCCTTTCGTTCTCCCTGATGGAGGTCAACAGTCCACTGGGACAGGATGCTCTGGCGCATCCTTGGCCGTTTTGTCTACTACTTTGCCTGTGTGTGTGGCCTCTGAGGGGCCCAAACCCTTTCTGAGCTGCTGCTCTGTTTCAGTCAGGTGCGCAATTGTCAACGCCAGGGCTCCTTCCACATGGTTGTTTTATAACAACAAGTGGAAATTGTTTGTGTCGTGGTGCACAACGCTCGCCACGGACCCAGTGGCTTGCCCAATTCCTGCTGTTTTGGAATGTCTGCTGTCTCTCTGGATAAGGGTCGCTCACCTTCCACGCAGAAGGTTTATGTTGCTTCCATTGCGGCCAGCCACATAGCGGTGGGGTGCCACCCGCTTGTTCCTTCGTTCATGAAAGGGGCCTGGCGTCTCCGAGCCTACAGTGCACCACGCGCCTCTGCCTGGGACCTGCACGAACCTTGTGCTGGTCGCCTTTTAAACTCTCTGAAGACTGCGTTTTTGCTTGCCATTGTCTTGGACAAATGAGTTGGAAAATTGCATGACCTGTCTGTCAGCCCTTCCTGCATCAGGTGGCACCCTGATGGAGGCGCGGTTACTCTGTGGCTGAATGCCGCGTTGACCCTGTGGCTGAATGCCGCTTTCGTTCCAAAGGTGCTATCCTCTAACTATGTCAACAAACTTTTGTGCATTGAACGTTTTGTGACCCTGTCTGGGGACGCTGGGACCTCTGCCGACCTCTTATGCCCTGTGCAAGCACTACATTTTTATATGGATGCCATGGCGTCGTTTTGTAAATCGCCTCAGGTCCTTTCAGGGGCTCCAAGCTTTCCAAACAACGTTTGTCTCAGTGGATCGTTAACGTGATCACGCATGCTTGCGGGGATTTGAATCACCCCTTATCTTTGGTCGTCCGCGCCCATTCTACTAGGAGTGTCGCAACTTCTTGGGCTGCACTGAAAGGGGTTTGTTTGGAGGATGTTTGTGCTGCTGCTTCCTGGTCGTCGCCTGGCACTTTTGCCAAGTTCTACTGTGTGGATGTTGCAGCCCCCCCATTCTCTGGTTCTGGGCTACTTGGAGGCTGAGGTGAGTACCCTAGTCTTCTTGTCACGTCGTCATTCCGTGCTTTTAGCACCGCCTCTGGCGGTCTGTAGGGGCGAATGGCGTATGTAACAACAGCGGTTCTATTAGCCCCGGATGACCACCAGTTACTGGTCACTCGGATTCCTTGTCTCTGCGTTGTTCGCGCGAGTAGGTTCTGAGGGGCAGACTACTGGGTGACACTGCCTTATAATGTCCCCAGTGTCATGAACATGACATTTTTGATGGTAAGCATTCTCGTCTTGCGCTTGCGCTTGCGCAAAGGCTTATTCCATGCTTTTAGCACCGCCACTGGTGGTCATCCGGGGCTCATCGAACAGCTGTTACATACGTAACTGTCGTTTTATGTACAGTGAACCCTCGTTTATCACGGTAGCTACGTTCCGAAACCAGCCGCGATAGCTGAAAATCTGCGAAGTAGCGCCCCCACTTTTCACTTTGAAAAAAAATACACAAAAATATATTTTTTTTAAAAAAAATTTTAAACATGGAAAGTCTTCATGCTATACATTTTATTTAAGACAAATATTACTGAATTACACATATTTACTTAAATCTTATATTATTAAACCATATACACTGTACAGTAGTGACGTTGCCGGGGAGAGATTGATTACCTCGTTCACTTACAAATGGCTGGCCACGGCTGTGTAACTTTTCCCTTCAAGAAGTATCCCCTTAACAGCAATTGTCAGCATTATTTGATGGCGTTTAGGCTCAGTCCAAGCCTTTGCTTGGGAGCTATTGCATAAATTAAAAAATTAATGGGAAAAAAAATCCTCCAAGTCGTGAATCTGTATAGTGGGAAAAAAATCTGCGATGTGGTGAATCCGCGTAATGGAAAAAAAATCCTCGATGTGGCGAATCCGCGAGTGGAACCGCTAAGTAGCGAGGGTTCACTGTATAACTAAGAAATGTGTCTGGCTTCTTTGTTTTGGGTTTGTTTTAAGTTATAGCACTTTGATTTCACAATTTTCCTTCTCAAGTGTAGTTTTATTTATTTGTCCATATTTTTTTTTGTTTGTTTTTTTCTCCTTCTGCAGGCTGAATGTGTGTATCCCCGATGGCTCACTGGTAGCCGTTGTGGGACTAGTCGGATCTGGAAAGTCGTCTCTTCTGTCAGCACTTCTTGGTGAAATGGACAAACTTGAAGGAAGAGTAACTGTTAAGGTGTTTACTTGCACTCACATGTTCAGTACTGTAAAAGCACACTATACTGTACGCCAGTGGTCCCCAACCCCCGGTTCGATCAACTGGTACCGGGCCGCGTGGGCTGTACCCGAAATAATGTTTTGGAGATGATTTAGTTTAATAGGACATGCACACTGAACGCGAACGAGGCGAAAAAGCGGAGAGTTTTGTATTGTAGTCAATGGAGTTCGCATGACTGGGCGCAAATGCACGATGCGATGGACGCGAATGGCCGCGCGCTGTCACGAGAAGCGAAATTTCGCCTTTCGTGTGAAGTTAATTTTTTTTTTACTGTTTCCGCGTTTCGCGTCGCGACAGCCAGTCAACTTCTGAAACATTCAACGAACGGCTCACGCAGGGGGCAGGAATGAATCATGGCGGCCGCTTTGCGGTCACCGGGAGCAATCCAACACGGCCAGCTGAGCTTTCAATACAAAACAGAGCCAAGCAATAGCACTCACCTGGCTTGTCGAAAGGCAAAAACGAGAACTTGGGACAACTGGTATGTGCAGCATTTGCTTCACTTAACAGCTATTGAACCGTAGTTACTGTGCTAAGCTAGCGATAGCGCTGCACTGTCAGCACAATATTTAGCACGGTCTCGGCCACTGCGAGATTGCGACACTGTAAAAACATCGCGAAAACTTTTGCCGCCGCCTCTGGCTGCTGTTGATATTATATACTTTACATACATAGTGAGAAGGATGATGTGGCTTATTTAAAGTCTCCCAAATTCTAGCCAAACTATTCACTTCAATCACATCTTGCGTTTTTGTTCACGATGAATGGGTGTGTATTCCGGCTGCACGATTATGGCCAAAATATAATCACAATTATTTTGGTCAATATTGCGATCACGATTATTCATCATGTTTGGTCAAACGTCTATTTATTGCACTTTTTTTAAACAAGCAGCATATACTGTATAAACAAGACTTGATACTTAAAAATAATAATAGTAAATAAAGTAAATAATAATTATGGCAATAAAGTAAATAATAATTATGGCAAAAACCTTGAGTGCAAACCATTGAAAAAAAAAAAGAAGTCTAATTAGAACCAAATAATACCATAACAGACTTGTAAGAACACCTACAACAGCCTTAAGTTTGTTTGCAAGAAAAAAAAAACACAGTACAAAAGTAACAATCACTTGAAGTGAGTATGGACTTAGCAGTCAAAATGTCATCATTGGTCAATTCAAAACCAATCAATTCAAATTTTTGCCAATCAAATTTTCCAAAATGGGTCTCAATTGACAGCTAGTACGGTATACTAGGGGGCTGAGAAAAGCGGAGGCTTTTGACATGCAAACATGTGGTAAACATTGTCATCTAAAGGCTTTTAGGGTGGAATTGAAACCTGATATCTCTGGAGCGCCAGTGAAACCAACTTCAGCGTTGTCATGCCGTCCCATTCTTGATGCATGAAAGAAGACGTGTGTTATCTCGCCGGCTAGTAGATTCAAATGATCAAAATTTTTCCAAGCTTTTTTTTTTCCTTCAAATCTTGTCGCTTGGATACACATGGACCCTTAAGTGTCCCTCAAATATATTTCATCAAAGTTTTCTTACAAGAAATGGATCATGTAATCCTAACAGGTTCTGGCACCTAGCCAAACAAAAATGTTGAAAAGTGTTCTGATGTTTTCAGCTTGGTAAAGCCCATTGAGTCAATGTTTGCAAAGACAGGAGACGTTTTTGACAAGCCCAGGTCAGGCAGACCCCGCAAGGCAACTGCTCGGAAGGACCGGGTGTTGGCTCGAAAATCCAAAGCCAGCCCCTTTTCCGCTGCCGCAGAGCTCCACGAGACCTGGTCACCTGAAGTCCCTGTGTCAACCAAAACAGACTGTCAAATTCTGTCTAGAAATGGCCTCCATGTTCAAATCAGTGCCCAGAAACCAGCATCAAACAAAAACAATTAAAAACCGTGTGGCATTTGCCAAGGCTCACGGCCTGTCAAAAGGATGGACCCCGGAAAAGTGGCAAAAGGTGGATTTTTCAGATGAATCTTCCATTGAATTACACCACAGTCGCCGCAAATATTGCAGGAGACCTACTGGCACCCACATGGATCCGAGATTCACTCAGGAAACAGTGAATTTTGGTGGTGGCAAAATCATAGTCTGGGGTTACATCTAGTATGGGGGTGTGCGAAAGATCTGCTGGGTGGAATGCAATATAAATAGTCTGAAATATCAATAAATCTTAGCTGCCTCTTCCATCATAACCATAAAAAGGGATAAAGTCTGCAGCAGGATGGTGCTCCATCGCATACTTCAATCTCTACCTCAAAGTTCCTCAAGGCAAAGAAGATCAAGATCATCCAGGACTGGCCCGCCCAGTCACCAGACATGGACATCATTGAGCTTGTCTGGGGTAGGATGAAAGAGGAAACCCAAGATTGTTGATGAACTTTGGGAGGCATGCAAGACTGCTTTCTTTGCTATTCCTGATGACGTCATCAACAAATTGTATGAATCCTTGCCCAACCACATAGATGCAGTCCTTCAAGTCCATGAATGTCATACAAAATACTAAATTTGGATCTCACAGCACCACGACTTAATTTGCTTATGTTATGTATGTAACATATTTTTGTATTTGAAGCACATTTTTTTGTTCAATTTTCACACTACTTTCTGTAGGCGACAAAACTTTTGTCTTGCCAAAATTTGACCTTATGTCTTTATTAAATGATAAATCTTTTTTCAGTTAAGAAATATATTTTCGTACATTCAGCATAATTTGGGAAGATCTTAGCTTTCATATGCGCCATTTCTGAAATCAATTGAATAATCAAAAGTCAGGTTATTAGCAATTAACTACTTTACATTTTTCTTTTTGCAGGGTTCTGTGGCCTATGTTCCCCAGCAGGCATGGATACAGAATTCCACACTGAAGGAGAACATCATATTTGGCCAGGATTTGAGTGAAGCCTGGTATCAGCGGGTAGTGGCAGCTTGTGCCCTTCAACCCGACATTGATATCTTGCCTGCTGCAGATTCAACAGAAATTGGAGAAAAGGTAGTGTTTCGCATGAACTGAAAAGTAGAATATATTTTACTTTGATGTAGGCATGGGCCGATAACAGTTTAGACAGTTTACCACAGTGTTAAAAAGTCACGGTTCCAATAATTGCTAATTCATTCCATCACTGGAAAATAGTGGGGGTTTTTTTTGTTTTTTTTGGTTTTTTTTATAAATCTCACAAAGAGGGTGTTCAAATGGGGCAGAACATGATTGCTTTTGCAAAGTTGACTCAACAAACTGCCTCTTTGAAAAAATTAGATGTCAATCGCTTTTTCTTTTTCCTGTTACTGTCTTGGAGTGCACAGAGGACGAGGGTATTTTGTTTGTTTGTTTGTTTGTTTTCTTCTTAATCCATGCCGACCTAAGCATCATGCTGGAGAGCATAACACGTTTGCGTTTCTAAACTAATAAATTTGCTGAATTTTGACGGTGTTACTGTTTTTGGGAGATGATTGGCCCATGCCTACGAATTTGTGTCCAAGGAATATATATAGTCAAAAGAGAAGTTGTGGGACACACAACAGTACTATATTTGGCCCTCATCTAAGTGATGGAGGATTGTCTTGTATTTAACATCATTCCTTTATGATTGTTCATTCACTCCAATTTTGATATCCCATTCTAAAGCTTATAGGTTCATATTGAATGTTGATTTGAAGAACGTGACATAGTTACTCCTTATGAAGTTACTCGCTTCTTTTTAACAGCCTGTAAAAAAATAATAATGCTTACATTTGTAAAGCGCCTTTCACAAAACCCAAGGTGCTTTGTAAAGCACAGCACTATCACACAGTAAGACCCGTGGCGGTAAAATATGTCGCGTAGCCACCGCTGCCCTGGAGCAGACTGACAGAGGCAAAGCTGCCATACCATGCCATACGGCCCCTCCGATGAACCTCTGGAGGCAAGGTTGGTGAAGCGTCTTGCCCAAGGACACAACAGCACGTGACTCTGACAGAGCGGGGATCGAACAGCCGACCCTTTGGTACTGGATGAGCCCCTCTACTGCCTGAGCTACGGCCGCCCCAAAAAAGCCATAACGTTGCCTGTTTTCCTGTTGCTGTTCCTTATGAGAAGCACAAACCCAGCATTGTGCAACAATGTAGACAAATACATTTTCTGGCCTCTGAAGTAGTATCTAAGCTTCAACAGAGGCATATAGTAAATGTTACATTAGCCTGGAAGACATCAGATGGAAATGTACAATACTTAGGAAAGTTCATTTTTATTTTAAGGTCCCCTTTCAAATAAATAGTAAAAAAGCTGCTTGTATGGTCAATTGTCACCGTCTTTTTTTTTTTTTAAGGAAACACTGGACAGAGTTGTTGAAACACTCACATACCTACCTGACTAGCTGATTTCATGTTGTTAGTATGAATGTGGACATATTTTATCCAATATCCTTTACTTTTTTCATCTGCTTGCAAAAGCATACTTTATGACTTGCTACCTTTTCATCTATGTACAGGGTGTCAATTTGTCAGGTGGTCAGAAACAGAGGGTGAGCCTTGCTAGAGCTGTCTACTGCAACCGCGCTGTCTACCTGCTGGATGACCCACTGTCAGCGGTTGATGCTCATGTAGGAAAACACATATTTGAACATGTAATTGGTCCACAAGGCTTGCTGAAGGATAAGGTGTGTCGTCTTAAATGACATTAAAATGATGTCTCCAACCTAATATTTTGAGGCACTGATGTTGATCTTCATCATCTTCCTGATTTTTTTTCATTTGTTGATGTCTGCAGACCCGTCTGCTGGTGACACATGGCCTGAGCTACCTACCTCAGGTTGACCTGATCCTGGTCATGGTCAATGGAGAAATAACAGAAGTTGGCTCATACCAGCAGCTAATGGCCACTGAGGGTGCTTTTTCTGAGTTTCTGCATACATATGCTGGGGTTGACAATACAGACAATAATGGTGAGACACACTTTCTCTACTTGATACAACGACATATTTTTTTCTAGTTGCAGTGTTTTCACAGTCACCATGAAAAAGTAACTTTGTTGACAGTTCATGAAAATGTAATCTATGTACAGGGTGTCATTTTGTCTGGTGGTCACAAGGAGAGGATGACCATTGCTCAAGCGGTCTGGTTGTTAAATAAATCGCAAAAACCAAATACAAAATAGCCATCCCTAATGTACAAGTAGATAGATGATCATTGCTTCACAAAGCTAATCACTAAGAAATACTACTACACCTGAAGAAGAACAAGTACTGTAAATAAAAACACCACAGCAGGACATTGTTGATACAATACAAATAAAACAACCATCAGTCATGTCTGTTTAGGACCTTGGACCACTCTTCTCCAGTTTTCTCAGAACAGGTCATTTCCCATTACCATGCAAAGTTGCAGTTGTGAGAATGATCCACAAACTAGAAAAAAAGACTAACATGGCCTTCTGAGCCATAGTGAAAAACTATTTCAAATAATATTCTTGTGCCTTAATAATCACTGAGACAATAACCCTCCTAAGAATATACCAATCAGGTTTCAAAAAAGGATAAGTGACCACAGAGCACATCATTCAAGTTCACTGTTCATATCAAAAGGAGTTCCTCAGGGTGCAGTTCTGATTCCACAGTTTTTTTTTATTCTTCATTATACTTCTGACATTAATACCCCCCCTTTTTTTAAGAACAATATGAGCTGAACACATCGATAATTTAGAATTTGATTCCATTAGGGCTGCACAATTATGGCCAAAATAATAATCACAATTATTTTGGTCAATATTGCAATCACGATTATTAATCATGATTATTCGTCATGTTTGGTCAAACGTCTATTTATTGCACTTTTTTTAAAACAAGCAGTTTATACTGCATAAACAAGGCTTGATACTTAAAAATAATGAAAATAAACTAAGAAAAATACAGTAAATAGTAATTATGGCAAAAACATGCTGAGTGCAAACCACTGAATGAAGCCGACTTAGAACCAAGCATATACTACAACAGACCTGTAAGAACACCTACAACAGTATTAAAGTATTTTGTAAGAAAAGAAAAAAAAAAAGTACAACACGACCAGAATCTCTCGAAGCGAGTATGGACTTAGCAGTCAAAATGTCATTTTTGGTCAATTTATTTCAATCGGATTTTTCAAAATGGATCTCAATTGACAGCTCGTATGGTATACTAGGAGCTGAGAAAAGCAGAGGCTTTTGGCATGCAAACATGTGGTAACCATTGTCATCTAAAGGCTTTTAATGTAGAAATGAAACCTGATATCTCCGCAGCACGCCAATGAAGCCAACTTCAGCGTTGTCATCGCGTCCCACTTTTGACGCATGAAAGAAAACGTGTGGAATCGCGCCGGCACACGTTTTGCACGTTTTATACTCGTTTTTTCCCCTGCAGTCAGCCGATATTCTCAATGGAGTCTACTGCATACAAAAAACACTATTCGATTCAAACTGTTCAAATTCTTCCAAGTTCTTCCAAGATTCTTCAAATCAGACTCCTCACCTCTGTGTACTTGCTCCCCAGGGGTTGTTTACGGTATTCACCGGCGAACACCAAGAAGCAATAGTTCGTCCTACATGTTTTCTGCCTAGCGCTTCCACGTGGTAACAAAATTCCAGAAGGTATGCCTTGCAGAAAATCTGTCCAGCGCGGACACAGCGCGAAGTGGCAAGGTTCCGAAAAGACGCCATTGTGACGCGTGGAGCCGCGTCATACTCGCCGGGTGCGTTAAGCATAAACCAAGCTGCGGACGTTCTTGCAGGATTTGCTCGCTTGCTATTTCTTAAGCTTAATGATGTCTTAACCTTGCTTGATTTGACATGTACTGGTAGGCAGCTTTTTAAATGTTAATACCGCCGATCGCGGCAGCCAATATCGTGATTGCGAGGAAATTCGATTCATTGTGCAGCCCTACATCAACATAAAGCCCTCTGCGGAAAGCAGGGATGCATCACCTCCTACAGTCACTAGTCTTTTTGGCATGCGTTCAATCATTGTTTGAATATTCAAAGTCACTTGGATTTCCCAAGAACCATCTGCAACATTGACAAATTTTTCAAAACAAGGCATGAAAAACACAGACGTCACTTCTACATTACATTTAGATCATTAAAGGCTTAAAAAAAACATCAAGCAATAGCACCTAAGAATAGAAAATCAAAATGTACACATTTTAAAGTACTGCAGTACTTATTATTACTGACATTATTTTTTGTGAATTTATTTTCATTTTTTTCTTTCTCTCCGTAGATGCAGATTGTAAGCCAAAAACAGTAACCAAGGGAATGGAGAATGGCAGTGCAGCTAGTCTTGCTGGGTGAGTATAACTGGACAACAGTGTCATACGTACAAAATGCTGTCAGGTTCTAATGTCGGCTGTGCCTACTTGTCATATGTTGAACTTGACCATCAAATGTTACACTTTCATATGCATGCAGTACAGCTGAGAGTAATTAACAGGGTCTCACCATTCTACATTAGTGTCCCCACTCCCAAAAATACATCCTGGTTATGGCCAGTTTTTTCTTTTTTTTTCTCCCCATACCTGGAGGAGAACAGTATACTGTACCTCGCACAACTGCCAGTCATTGTTTGACAGTGTTGGGCAACATACTTCAAAACTGTAACGCATTATTTATGACTTATTACTGTCACTTCAAAGTATTGTTACATTAGAAAGTTACTGTATTTAAAATGTAATGCATTACACTACTTTTGCATTACTTTTAGATTACTCTCACCAACATAACTGGAAATACTGTATGTATTTGCCAGTCTAAATGTAGCTCATTACGCTCATTACACATCCAGTGAAAGATTGGCTTTAACATGAAACCAGCACAAATCATTTAATCTATATTGTATTGTGAAACTGCAAAGACATGATTATTTTTTTATTTTAATCACTCTATTAGTTACCTTCACAGCGTAATGACGCATTGTTTATTCTGTAGGCCAGGGGTGTCCACACTCGGTCCTCGAGGGCCGCTGTCCTGCATGTTTTCCAGGTTTCTTTTCCCGACACACCTGATTCAAATGATCAGGTCATCAGCAAGCTCAGCAGAAGCCTGATGATGATCCTGATCATTTGAATCAGGTGTGTCGGGAAAAGAAACCTGGAAAACGTGCAGGACTGCGGCCCTTGAGGACCGAGTTTGGACACCCCTGCTGTAGTCAAAAACAGTTCGTGTATGTCTGTTCATCAGTTCGTCGTCTGCTGTAGTAGATACTAAGAATAGGAAGTAAACATTCTGCCCCGGGCTTTTCTCCTCTGATCTCGCTGTATTTTTGGCGAATTTATGGGGGGGACCACCACTTTCAGGCTAAAAACATTTTGTAATGCATTGCGTTACTCTGGTTTGTAACAAGTAAAATAGTACTGTTTTTTGCGCGTTACAGCCAAAAGTAATACATTACAGTAATTACTTTTGTCTGCATTACAGTAATTACGTTACTATTGTAATCATTACTCCCAACACTGTTGTTTGACATCCAGTTTTAAAGTGCTATATAAGTGAAGATGAGCTGTTAAATGAAATTATAGTGACACTATGACTGGCTGAATAAGTCAAGTTAATTTATATAGCTCTAAATCACCACAGTCTCAAAGCGCTTCACAGGTGAAAAATAAATCACACAGAATATCACAAATACACCATAGCATCCTCTGAAAAATTGCCCAGAAAAGGAAGGAAAAGCTGAAAAACCCCATCTGGGTTCAATGAGAACATTTCAGAAGGGACTGCAGGTGGGAGGAGCCCCCTTCCATGCTCAACAGGTTGCACTAGATGCTGAGTGCTAAAAATAACATATTTTGCAATATCAAGCAGCAAGCGTCCAGTACAAAGATGCCTTGACGGCATACAATCGGGTAAGATCCCCCTTACAGTCTGGCCTAGTGTGTCCATCCTTACAAAACCTGCATCGGTGGCCCAGCGCAGGTCCGCGTGACAGCAATCAATTCGTCTCTCACCATCTAGCGGCTAGGTGCTTGAGTGTAGAAATGTGTTTTTTAGTCGAGATTTAAAGATTTCTACTGAGGTGACTGTGTGAACTTCACGCGCCAGTGCTCTGGAGGAGAATGGAAAAGGCCTGGGATCCAGCGGACTTCAATTTAGCCAGCAGGGTCATTAACAAACCAGTGTTTTGTGATCGAAGCTGTCAGGACGGAACATATGTCGATACTAAGTTGATGAGATAGGAAGGAGCTAAGCTGTGTAAAATTTTATAAATAATTAACAACACCCTAAAATCGAATCTCAATTCATATTATGCAGGTGTTTTTTGTTTTTTTCATGTGCAGGGTTTGAACTCAAAACCTCACCTCAAAATGCAAGCAAACGTCATAATGCTACACTATTTATTAATGATAAATATTACAAAACAAATCAATAAAAAAAATACTGAGACCGCAATACTTGGAGCCCCATCTTGGTGAGTATTTCACTGTGTATCATTTATAACACCTGTCCTGGAATCTTTCTAAAACACCTTGACAATTAAAATAGTTTGAAAGACAACCTAAAATGAACACAGGTATTTATTTTGTAGCCCTGGTCAAGGCGGGAGTACATCCAAACTATCCAAGTCAGACAAGGAGAAAGAGGAGCTTGACAAAAAGGCAAAGGATGCAGATGCAGGGAAACTGACAGAGGCTGACAAGGCCAGCACAGGACGGGTGGGTTGACGAATTACATCAGTGCCAACAAGTCATCATAACAGAATATTGCTCGAAGTGTGGCTGTCTAAACTTGAGACTGAATCTATTTCATCTTCTGTCACAGGTCAAGCTGTCTGTGTTCTGGGCCTATTTTAAAGCAATCGGTGTACTCTCCTGCATTGCTCTGCTGCTATTTTTGGCTCATAACCTGCTTTCTCTGCTCTCTAATTACTGGTTGAGTCTCTGGACTGATGACCCAGTCATTAATGGCACTCAGCCTAAAAGACAAATGAGGTTGGGGGTATATGGAGTTCTTGGCCTGTCCCAAGGTGAGGATTTTTTGTTTCTTTGTTTGGAGTTTCATTCTCATCTTAAGTGATTGTCTTAATTTATTTTGCTAATTCATTCAGTATTTTCTGTGAATTTTCTGTGAAAATAAAAAAGCCCTACATTTTTGCTGCCCTACCCATGAAAAAAACTGGAAAAAAAAGTCTTTTCATTGTCGATTGATGCTTGCTACAGCAGGGGCTTACATGGGTAACAGATACACTGCAGACTATGTATTTGTTTTGCTTTGTGTGAGCAAATTTGTGCACAAAGTAAATTAAAGTCCTTTGATGAATTTTAAATATTTTTACTCACCATGACCTTTTCAATATTGTGTTGTAGGAGTAGCAGTCTTTGGTTACTCCCTGTGCATGTCCATCGGAGGCATTCTGGCATCTCGTTGCCTTCATCAATCAATGCTCTATGACGTCCTCCGCTCTCCTATATCTTTCTTTGAGCGAACCCCCAGCGGTAACCTTGTCAACCGCTTTGCCAAGGAGATGGATACCATTGACACAGTTATCCCCAGTATTCTTAAAATGTTCATGGGCTCCATGTTCAATGTGATAGGTTCTTGTATTGTGATTCTCATCGCTACACCATACGTGGCAATCATCATTCCCTTCCTTGGCCTGCTCTATTTTTTTGTACAGGTTAGTTTTTCCAACAACCCACAAAACTGCCTTCTTTCTTTACTTGTTCATTAATGTTCAATAATAGTGCTATGATGGCCATATTATCTACTGCACAAGTTCTATATCTGTGTTTTGAATCATAATTTTACTCTTACTGTATCTGCTCCTTCAGAGATTTTATGTGGCATCATCTCGTCAGTTGAAGCGCCTGGAATCTGTCAGTCGTTCACCTATCTATACCCACTTTAATGAGACCCTGCTGGGCACGTCTGTCATCAGAGCTTTTGGTGAACAACAACGTTTTATACAAGAGAGCGATCGCAGGGTTGACCATAACCAGCAGGCCTACTACCCCAGCGTTGTGGCTAACAGGTTGGAAGGAATGGGATTTTCTACATTTCCTCTAGTAGTGACCAACATGATAATAGAACTAATAGGCCTGGCCAATAAATTAATATCAGTAGCTTATGTATTGTTATAGATGTGATCTCTAGCATCGGAAATTACCGTACATTTGTTTTTTTTTTTTGTTTTTTTTTTTTTTTTTTGGTTTTTTGTTTTTTTTGGCAATTGGGAGCTAGCTCTTATTTGATATATAGAAGTCAAACTTTGTATAAGCTGTAGGACGAGCGTGGGGGGGTGACTTTTAGTCTAAATAATATACAGTATTTAACCTCGGAAGGCACACATAAACTTAACTTGACCTTCAGATGGGCCACTATTTGATATAAAACACTGAAATGCGTGCAGTGTCAATAATGAACACAGTTGAACAAACAATACCGTTGATTATTCATCAAAACAAATGTTCTGACAGAAATGGAAATAAATATATGTTGTGAAATGTATCCTTCGAATTTGAGCCTCATCCCCTGAGAGTGTGGTGAACAGCATGGTGCCATACGCTCAGGAATCATTTGGTGATCGCCTTGCTAGAAGCTGTACTGGTATATCATATTCAAATAAGTTGCCTCATCTCAAATAAATGTCCCCCATTTCCTTCCAGAATTATAACAATGGTTGTGTTTTTAAATAATTAATCATTCATAACAGATGGCACTGATACAATTTTATATATATATATATATATATATATATATATATATATATATATATATATATATATATATATATATATATATATATATATATATATATATATTCTAGTGCAGCTTATCTGTTGTCTTTTTTTTATTTTTTTGCTAGCCACTAGCAAGCAAATGTGTGTATCTGTTCAAGGTTTCAATTTATGAAAGAACTATGAAATAGAACTGAAAAGATGTTAATCAATGGCTGTGCTCAAAGAGTTTTAAAAATATATGCTTTAAAAAAAATCTAAATTGAATAAGAGAATGTATAAAATTTTGGATACATTTGTGGCATGTAAATTTTATATACAGTACTCAGTATATATGATTTATTTTGCGTATATGATTTTATTTGCATATTTATGATTGTATATATGAATTGCAATGTGCAATGTCTTTTTATGTTCACTAAAATACCCTAATCTATCGAACAAAAGGAGATTAAAAACATGCTATTGAAGTATTGATTTCAATTTTCAACTGCTATTTAACTAACAATATTCTGTTAGTGTTGAAAATATCCATTTTCTATAAATATGTTCGGACTAAACATGCAGGCAAGTTCAGTCTGTTAAAGAGAGGATGCTGTTGGCAGACAATTACAAAAAAATTAAATAACAAAAAAAAGTTATAAACTTCCATGTACCATCTTTTTGCGTAAGTATCATGTTATTACCTGCGGCTTATTGTCCAGTTTGGTTTATCTGTGACAAAAATCATATTTTTGCTCATATTTTGCTGCTGCGGCTTATATGCAGGTGCGGCATATAGTCCTGAAAATACGGTAATATGAATATGAATGAAATAAAAAACACAAACATGTTAAAAATGAAACAATAAATAAAGAAAATGCTATCACTCACCAAAACAAATGGCAGTTACAATCAATCAGTGTTTTCAATCTCCCAATTTTTCTTCCTCTCCCTCTTCATTGTGGAGCTCTCTCTTTCCCTTTGCTTTTAGATGTACAGTTTCGGGTGTCCCCAAAAGTTTTTAAAAGCACCATAGCGTGTGTGTCCAGCCGTGCTTTGGTGTCTCGTTGCTGCCTCGGTTAAACAATTCAAGTTTGCAAATCTAATCTAGCTCCAAACACCAAATCGATCCTTTGCAAACAAAAGACATACCCAGCAGAACAATTCGCAACGCCCCTCAGAAGCCGTAAGCCAGGGGTACAGCTCAATGTTCGTTGATTGTAAGTGGTGGACAAACACCCTCCCCTTCGTGGACAGGTTAGCTAATAGCTACGCTACATCTTTAATGCAGATCAGACAAGCTAACACTTCTGCGTAGCTTGGTTGCTGAGGATAGCACAGCCTTCCTGCAGTGAGCATTTAATTACTTCGCGTTCAACAAGAGGCCTCTAGATGGCGAAATGATGACCCGATTGGCAATTGCAGCAGTCTATTAAAAATATGGGCCCGTTTACAAGTGTCTTTTCACACTGTACAGATGGCCTGCAACGTTTGAAGCGAATGCCCTAGCGCTTAGGGGGGCAGGCAGATTTCATACAGCCTGGCTACACAAAGTTAGCTGAATTCTAAAGAGGTGAAAACGCCAATATAAAACTACAGCACTTGAAGGATTGTAACCATATGGATATAATATGACATGAAAAGGATGGAATATGGAGAATATATAAACAAAAGAAAATATATATATTTGGTAATGTTATATATAGCCTATCAGACAATAGTAGTAATATTATAAAGAAGGACAGCACAGTGGCAGACTGTTTAGCACGTCTGCCTCATAGAGGTCTTTGGGTTCCAATTCCAGCTTGCCCTGTCCTTTCTTTCAATACCCTTAGGTGTGATTGTGAATGTGAATGGTTGTTTGTCACTGTGTGCCCTGTTATTTTGTTAGCAACAGTTTCAGGGTATCCCCCACCTCCTGCTCGAAGACAGCTGGGATAGGCACCAGCAAGCCTGCAACCCTAGTGAGAATAAATGGCTATAGAAAATGGAAGGATGGATTATAAAGAATGAAATAAAGGACCAATGCATTTGTACAAAAGATAATGAGTACCTTTAGTAAAGTCCTTGTTCTTCCTCCAATTCTTTGAACATACCTGGACAATATTTGAGGAAATACCAAGTCTTGACCTCAGTTGTTGGAATAGGAGAGAAGATTACTAGAAGGCTGTTCTTTTTATTTCTCAATTTTATTCATTTATTGCGCAGGTGGCTGGCAATCCGACTGGAGTTTGTCGGCAACTGCATTGTGTCATCTGCTGCTTTGTTTGCAGTCATAGCCAGAGACAACCTCAGTCCAGGTATTATGGGCCTGGCGATCTCCTATGCTCTTCAGGTAAAACACAAGCACTTCTGTTCCATGCAATTTGGTCAAGAAATTACTACTTTCAGATGTGTAATGTCTTTCAGACTTGTCGGCTGTATTTGCATCGAATCAGGCCCCTTTATAGTTACTGATGAACAAGTCATATGTATAGGACATTAGCCAATGCAAATACAACATAAGCATGCTCAACAGATGAACAGTGGCACCTCTATTTACAAGTGGACCAATTTAGAGGTTTTCTGGCTTATGAGCCGTAATTTTTTTTTTTTTTTTTTTACCGTATTATGAGCAGGCGACAGATCACGTGTGTCACTCTGAGTTTCAACCTCACAGTCAATGCCTCCATGTTTGTCAAAACACAAGTAAACACTAAATTTTAATGATGGCTGAAAGATTAACCAATAAATGATATAAATACGTGCATACATTATAAATAATTGAAGATCGAAAAATATTTGCAGAGTGGGCTACTGTTGAACTTGGTGAATTATGCAGCTCACTCCTTTTCATCTTACTGTAATTCCAAGTTCAACAAAGCCACTGCCATCTGCAGTTCCGTAAATTACCACCTCCTAAATTTCTGCTCTTGAATGAAATTATTTGGTTCAGGAGTTTAGCACTTGACATGCTACCCTGTCTCATGCAGCTGACAGCCTCTCTAACCTGGCTGGTGAGGATGTCGTCCGATGTGGAAACAAACATAGTTGCAGTGGAGCGAGTGAAAGAGTACAGTGACACTGAAAAAGAGGTACAGTGCTTCAGGATTTGTGTCTTGCATTGTTTGTGTGGAGACCAAAATAATTGTATAGCCCTGAATCACCGCAGTTTCAAAGGGCTTCACAGATAAAAAAAACTGAATCATACAATACATCTTAAATGCACAACAGCATCCCCTGAATAAAGCTCCCAGAAGGGGAAGGAGAAACTCAAAAACCCAATCTGGAGAAAATAAGAAACCTGTAGAAGGGACCGCAGGTGGAAGGAGCCCCCTTCCAGGCTCAACAGTTTGGACTAGATGCTGAGTGCTATAAATAACCTCATGTAATAATAAGTTCAGGAAGGGTCCAGTGCAAAGATGGCTTCACAGCAGGAGAGGCCCTCGGATCCTCCTCATAGTCTAGCCTAGTGGGTCCATCCTAACAAAAGCGCCACAGGGCGCTTTTACTCACAGCTTCTACCCACAGGCCATCCGGATTCTGAACAAATCCCACATGCACAAATGTGTCTCATCACAGTCACGTTACTGCATGTGCAATTGCACCTTACAAACCCTGCACAGTGCAGGAAAGCCGATAAATACATAATATTTTGCACTGCATGATATTTTGGGCACCCTGATCATTTTCAAAATTTTCCTTTATAAATCACTGGTGTTTCGGATAATCAATTTCTGTAAAAATATCATATAGCAGATAAATACAGTGATATTTGAGAAGTAAAATGATGTTCATAGGATTTACAGAAAGTGTGCAATAATTACTTAAACAAAAGTAGGCACGTGCATAAATTTGGGCGCCTTTGTTGTTTTATTGATTTGAATACCTTTAGTGCTAATATTGTGGGGAAAAAAATATTTGGCAAGCTCATTGACCCATGGTCTACATCAGTGCTTCTCAAATAGTGGGACGGGCCTCCCTGCGGGGGAGCGCAAGGTGATGCCAGAGGGGGTGTGAATGACCGCAGAGAAAATACTTTGTTTTTGTCATGTGAAGTATAATTGCAATCAAATAAGAAGTATTATTATGCTTTTTTTTTAGTTATTTCTATATTTATTTTAGTTTCAGGCACTTTGATGCACTTGGCTAAGTTTTGATGTTGTAGACTAAGCTTAGGAACCTAGTGAGGAAATGGAAGACCACAGGCACAGTTTGACTTGAGGCTTGAAGTGGCAGGCCAAGAAAAATCTCAGCTAAGCAGAGGTGAAAAATGGTGAGAACAGTCAAACTCAACCCACAGACCAGCTCCAAAGACCTACAACATGATTTTGCTTCAGAAGGTGTCACTGTGCATCTTTCAACTATTCAGTGCATTTTGTGCAAGGAGATGCTGTATGGCAGAGTAATGCGGCAGAAGCCTTTTCTGCACACATGCCCTGAACAGAGTTGCTGGAGTTATGTTAAAGCACATTTGGATAAGCCAGCTTCATTTTGGAATAATGTGCTGAAAATGTGTTATTTGGACATACAGTAGCAAGGGGCTGTTGCATTGCTGAAAAAGAAGACAGCATTCCAAATCAAACACTTGCTGCCCACAGTAAAACTTGGTCGTGGTTCCATCATACTGTGGGGCTGTTTGGCCAGTGTGCAGGTACTGGCAATCTTGTTCAAGTGAATGTCACATGGATTCAGTATCAGCAGATTCTTGAAAAACGATGTTCAAGAATCAGTGACAAAGTTGACGTTGTGCCAGGGTTGGATACTTCAACAATACAACGACACTAAACACTGGTTTTTGTACTAAGGCATTCATGCAGAGAATTCAAGTACAACGTTCTGTAATGGACATCTCTGTCCCCAGACCTGAATATTACTGAAAATCTATGGTGTGATTTAAAGCGGGCAGTCCATGCTCAGAAACCATCAAACCTGACTGAACTAAAGATGTTTTATAAAGAAGAAAACACCTTCAGCCCAATCCAGAGTCCAGACCCTCATTGGAAGCCGTAGGACATGTTTAGAGGCTGTTATTGCTCCCAAAGGAGGCTCTACTAAATATTGATGTCATTTTTATGTTGCGGTGCCCAAATGTATGTACCTTCCTACTTTCCTTTAAATATTTATTGCACACTTTCTGTAAATCCTATGAACTTCATTTCACTTCTCAAATATCACAGTGTTTATCTGTTTTATGATACACTATATTTTACTGAAATCGCTGATCCGAACCACCAATGACTAATAAAGGAATGACAGCGTTCAAGTAATCTCTCACCATGTAGCCCCCTCTTTAAGCCGGGAGAAGGGGGCAGGAAGGAGAAAAAGAAAGCTGCATTCAGACAGATCCATTCACTAAATGCTTGAATGTTTAAATATGTTTTTAGTTTAGAGTTAAAGATTTTTACTGAAGTGGCTGAGCGAACTTCCATATGTAGGACATTCCAGAGCACTGGTGCACGAATGGCAAAAGCCCTTGATCCTGTCGACTTCTTTTAAGCCCGCGGGGTCATTAACAAACCAGCGTTTTGAGACCAAAGTTATCAGGATGGGATGCAACAGACGGTGATAAAACGGTTCAAGAGTTTTATTGTCACATGCAGTAACACTACACAATACAGTAAGACTACACAATGAAATGCATATTCTGTTCACCTTGCCGAGCAGACTTACATTCCACACAAAAATAAAATGGGCAAAAAAAAAAAAACTGTCGTAAGGCAAGAAGCACAGTGATAATGAGGCACTAATAAAGGAATTGACTCGCATTCTGAACCAGGGGTGTGCAAACGTTCTGGCTTGCGGGCCACATTGACTTTTAAAATTTGACAGCCGGGCCAGGACAGCAACAAGGTACTATACATATTAAAAATGCATGTTTTAACAGTACGTATCAAACAAACTTAGCTAAAGTATCAATGTAATAACATATACTTTACCTCAGCATTACCTCTTGAGCATCCCAATGTTTTTCCTGTCAGCTTTGGTGATTCATTTGTGATAACATTGACGAGCGTACTCCAAGGTAACTTGGTTTTTGTTAAATAAGTTGGTGTTTTTCCTTTCAGCGATTCCATATCCAAAAAGTCCTCCATTATCTCATAATGAGCTGTGTCGGTTATATCAGTCATTGCGTTCGTACAGTGCCTTATGAAAATGATGCTGCTTTATTGTTTCGCTTGCTAGATAAGTGCTCGTCAATACGGCAAGTCAGTGACCTGCATGAGAAGTGTTTTTTTCCTCCTTCCCAAATGTATTCTTCTAGGTCGCTACCTTGCACTCTTTAAGAAACTCCTATTCAAGGAAAGGCTTACTGGTATTTGTCGGTGGTAGCTGTACATTCTTGTGTCGAATAGTTGCTGCCATAATTAAACGCCTTGGTGGACAAGTGATGGCTGTTATTATATTCTTTTAAAACTGCCACGGTTTCTTGGCAAATAAGACATACTGCCTTATTAGATTGGACTACACTAAAAAAAATGTTGGTAGTCTGTCATAACAAGTCAAAATGGAATGAATGGAATCATTCAAACCAAACCTTAATCCTGTGCCATCATAGGCGGACCGGATTAAAAAGACCAACGGATCCAGCCCGCGGGGTGTAGTTTGGCCATGCCTGTTCTGAACACGTTATGAAGTCGATGGATACATATGAGGATGATAGTGCAAAATATCATGTAGTTAGCAGCTTTCCTGCAGTATGCAGGTGTTCTCAGGTGCATGCGGTAAAGTGACTGGCGGACAGCGTTCCCTCTAAACTGCGCACTGCTCCCACATTCTCAGCGCACAAGAAAATCTATGCTGCACATAAAACAAAATGCAATATAAATATATTAAATAATGTCTAAAATTGGACCTCATTTTATCGGATTAATTCGACCAATAATATTTCTGTACCATTTTGTATTGTGACTCAGCTAGTGACGAGGGTCCAGCTAACGAAACGATAAGTTTCACTTGCACTATTCATTCAATCAAACGCATTGACAGAAACGTTCCCTGCATATACACCTGGCAGGTTAGCGAGCTAACAACAGTGCAGGGTTAAGAGACACAAATGCGAACCACTTTTCCTGGCAAACGAGCAGCAACACATCCACACACCAAGCCAAAGTAAAAAAGAAATGTGCTCCTTTTAAGATGGAATGGCTGTCAGGATATATGCAAGTGAGTGAGTTTTTTTTGTTTTTTTTTCTTTTTCACAACTTGTGGCTTGTTCATTACCATGGTGACAAGTGTAATATACATTACACTGTCATGTCTAAAACACTTATTGCTCAAGATTTAAAAACATAATAAACTTGTTGAAAACAAACAAAAATACAGTGGTTGTGATTTGTTTGGCAACATAATGCAACAAAATAATCATAGATACATCGTTCTACCATATTGGTGCAGGATGACGCTTAACCTCAACTATTCCCTCATAATGGGATAAGTACCCAGAAGCACATTACCGGTCCACACATGTTTAAAAGTTCTTGGAAAATATCAGGTCGTGCTGTTCACATGAATTCTTAGTGTTCTGGCTCGTTCCAGGGCCGCAGAAGCGCTCATTAATGACATAATGTGAATTAAGTGATAATATTGGTCACTTTGGGAGTGACATTTGCACACAACGACTCACTGTGTGCATGTTTGAAGTTGCTCACCTTGGTCCAAAGCCTGCTCAGAGAGTTTGTGCGATCACTCAGACACATTGAAAATTAGAGGGAACATTGCTGATGAGTAGTAAAAAGTAAATACAGTGGGCCCCCGTGTTAAGAACTTAATCCGTTCAGCGGCTACGCTCGTAATTTGAATTGCTCGTATGACGGGCAATCCAAACCTATGTTAATTAGTGATTGCGTGCAACGCGTGCAAAAACCTTAGGTAAAAACATCACGACTTTATACACGTATTAAAAATTAGTAACAATCTACTGTACAGTTAAATTCAATAACATAAATATACAAAGGAAAAATGACATTTACCTTTGGGGCGACGTAACTTGAGCTGGGTGGAGGCGGAGGGGAGCAGAGACCAACCCGCAGAATTTATTTATTTATTTTCTCAAACAAAACTTTTCTCAAACAAGAACATATCACCGGCGATTTCCTTCTCTTTAATCCATAACAGAAGAAGCCACTCCAATTTGTTGCTGACCGAGGTCCGTCCCCTGGCAAGGAAAGTCTTGCCCGTAGAAGATTGCCGAGCGGTTACGGCCATACTCACTAGCAAGGTTAACTATGCGTGTGCCTCCTTCGTATTTTTTTATTATCTCCTGCTTGGTTTCTATTGTCATCATCCTCTTACTTCTTCCTTTACAGCCACTTACAATTTTAGAAGCCATGTCTAACCGATAAAGTTTGCAAAGTCTTCACAACATTCCTTCCTTCCGTTTTTGACTCATTTTCTCTCCTTCCTTCCGTCCCGACCAGCTGTGCCATCAAGCTAGATAAAGGCGTTCGGCCAATAGCATATCGGCATTTCTGTGATTGACGTGACGCCGGCCAATAGCATCTCCGTGAGTGAGACCGTGACTGACACCGTGACTGAGACATTGTAAGAGCAATATCGTTTTACGTTCCCGTGACAAGCTTTAACTACTGAATATGATGACGTGGCAAAGCGAAAATATATGAACAAATCCAATGGCCGGCATGTCAGATTGCTCGTAAGGCGAATGGTCTGTGCGTAAGTGGGGGACAAAAAACTCCGCGGACCACGCTCGTAAGTCGAAATGTTCATAAGAGAGGGTGTTCATAAACCGGGGGCCGACTGTATATGCATACTGTGGATGAAAAGCAATTGGAGGATGTCTTGGCGGGATACATTTTCAGTCTTTTTTTTTTTTTTTTTCCCACATAGATTGATTAGTTTTGGTTTGTCATTTGACAAGGTTCGAACAGCCATTTTAGTTAATGGAGGTATCATTTCTATTTTTTATCAACTCCCCTATGTTCCACTTCTAATTTTGATATGCGTCCAATTACAACTAGGCTGAGTGGAAGCGGGAGTCCTCTAGCCTTGCCCTTGGGTGGCCCAAAGAAGGGTGTATAGAATTCAGAGGTTTTGGTCTGCGATACCGTCACGATCTGGAACTGGCCATCCGGAACGTCACAGTCAGCATTTCTGGAGGAGAGAAGGTCTGCTATTGTTTTGTATATGTACTATGGACATTAGTCACCCGTATAAAATACTGTATGTACGCATAGGTACATAGTCCCAAAACTAAACTTATCAAAAAAATATGAATTAAACTTGATGTTTTGCATTTATTTGAGAAGATACACAACATGAACAGTGTAATCCTGCAACTATACTTTTAAGAAAGCGATCATTTTTCAAGCAAGAATTCATCTATAAATTGACTTACTTTCAGTACTTTTCTGGTCCACCAGTGCATGCATTATATCTGATGTGGCACTCATAGAAACATAGTTACCCCCCAAAGATAATTGCTTGAAGTTGCTTATTGTTATTTATTACAAAAGATGATTTGAAATTTTTGTAAAGATTTTAGCAATGGTCCAAAACATCCTGTTAATCTGAATTTAAAACACCTATGGAATTAAGGAAGGTGTGTGTTTGTGTATTTGAAGAAACAGCAAAAACAAAGCCCCCCATTCTCCATCTCAGTGAGTTACTGAAGTGTCGACTTAGATCAACTGCACTTTTTTTTTTTTTTTTTTTAACTTGCAATGTCATCATATTGACTAATCCTTTCCATTAAATCCTTCTTCAAGGTGGGGATTGTAGGGCGCACAGGAGCAGGCAAGTCATCCCTAACACTGGGCCTGTTCAGGATCATTGAGGCAGCGGAGGGTCAAATTCTTATAGATGGAGTAAACATTGCTGAACTTGGCCTCCATGACCTCCGCTCCAGGATTACTATCATACCACAGGTCACTGTTGTCAGGTTACTAAAAACTTGTAAAAAATAATTATTCTCTCATATTAGGTTTCAAAATGCCCGAGTTTTTTCCTTGCTATTGAAGTGCTACTTAATCTCTCGTTTGCCATGTGTACCGTAATTGTTACTCAAATGAGGCAATGTGCACAATCATAATAACAGCTCCAATTTTTACGTGAGCCATAATACACTGTACTTCTCTGTCACCCTCAGGACCCAGTGCTGTTTTCAGGCACTTTGAGGATGAACTTAGATCCATTCGAAAGCTACTCTGATGAGGACGTATGGAAGTCTTTAGAGTTCTCTCATCTCAAGAACTTTGTGTCCGGCCTGCCAGACAAACTCAGCCATGAATGTAGTGAGGGGGGAGAGAACCTTAGGTAAGAAATCTTTCATTTGTTGTCAGTTTACAGTTGAGTTTTGGGGAAATTTGGGTGGTTGGGGAGAACAACCCACCCCCCTTTATTGTATTTTATTTTATTCGTTTTTTTTCGGGGGGGGGGGGGGGGGGGTCTCATTGATTTAAAAAAAAAACTTTTTGCGGAGTCCTGGCTAAAAAGGAAGAACAAGCAAACTTTTAAACAGTTTTATATTCTATGCAACAAACACATTATAAAAAAAAAAACAAGTGTATATTTGTAGAACTGTTAGTCAATATTTGTCAATATTTCTAAGTTTATATTGGAAGATATCACAGTTGACCCCGTGTTACAACGTCCCACACTTATGTTATTTTCATGTTGCGGCGTGGGAATACTGAGTTGTTTTTTTTTTTCCCCCTCTTTATGATATTTTCCCAGTTTTGCGCCCAAAACAAGTCATGACCGTGGCTGTATTTGTGTTGTTTCGTCTTCATCTGCAGGCGTTTTTAGGTAATTACACTTATTTTCTGTTGCCGTTCCTGCAATGCGTCGCTACAATTCTGGTCTGCTATTTGTCGGTGTCGCCTCACGGAGATACTGCACTGCTATTGGCCGGCCTCAGTTGTTTCAAAATGGCGGAACGGCAAAGCTTTGTTGGATTGTGAGTGGTTACAAAACCGTATTTATAGTGCATTCTACTGCTTAATTCAAAGTTGAAAGGGTTAGCCATGGGTCCCAAGATTCCGAGTGATGATAAAGATAGAAGTAAGAAGATGATTTAAAAGGAAACGATGCTGGAGATAACTCTTATTAGGGAAGACTGGTATAACAAGCGCCACTCAAAGACAAATAAATCCTTTTTATAGTTTTTTATTTATGATGTTTTCTGATTGTATATATGTATTTTATATCTATATGTTGCACTTACTATAATATGTTGATACCTAGTTTTTAATATATATGTACAATTTTGATATTTTTACCTAGGGTTTAAGCGCATTAGCTATTTAACATAGGTTTGGATTGTCTGTCATTCGCCTTACGACCCCAACCGCGAACGGATTAATCTCATAACACGGGGGCCCATTGTACTTCATTTAGCTTCCAGCATTTTTGTAGCATATTCCAACTTTTACCACTTCTGTATGAGTATGTCATGTAGATGATGACATTCACACTTAATTTACATTAGCACAAACAATCATATTGCATTGGAGAAAATGGAAGTTTTTTTAAATTTGTTTTCTTAGTCTGAAGCTTGTAAGCAATTTGTTATTAATGATGTGATTACTCTGTACACTGTATACTTTACCTTCACTTTTTTGTTTGTACAATGCCATGAAAAATTATCCTGATTTCTGTTTTATTTTAAACAAAGTTTTCATTGCATCAAACAATTATAATATCACACTGAGACAGCCAAGCATATGTAAAATGTACTTTGTAAATAAGTCATTTATTTACTAAGGAAAGGGAAATGCACCAGACGTACCTAATAATAACCAAATAATAATAATAAATGTCCAGTAGAAGTTGGGAAGGTGGCAAAAAATAATGAGAAAGCTGAGAAAAGCTGATCAAACACCTATTTGGACCATCCCACATGTTATCAGGCTAATTAAGAACAGGTGGGTACCATGATTGGGTATAAAAGGAGCCTCCCCATCACATGCAAGGATGGGGCGATGTTCACCACTTTGTCTACAACTGTGTGAGAAAATAGTTGAACAGTTTAAGAACAACATTTCTCAAAGCAAAATTGCAAGGAATTGAGGGATTTCAACATCTACAGTCTATAATATCATTAAAATATTCAGAGAATCTGGTGAAATCACTGCACATAACCACCACGGCCGGAAACCAAGACTGAATGACCATGACCTTCAATCTCTCAGACGCCACTGCCTTAAAAACGCAAGTGTGTAGAGGATATCACCAAATGGGCTCAGGAAAACTTCAGAAAACCATTGTCGGTAAATGTAGTTTGTCACTACACTAGTTAGTGTGGGTTAAAACTCTACCATGCTAAGCAAAAGCCGTTAATGAACAACATCCAGAAACGTCGCCGGGTTCTCTGGCCCTGAGCTCATGTAAAATGGACTGATGCACAATGGAAAAGTGTTTTGTGGTCTGCTGAGTCCACTTTTCAAATTGTTTTGGGAAACATTAGATGTCGTGTCCTCCAGACCAAAGAGGAAGCAGACCGTTGACTTATATTTTTGTGAAGGCAACATAAATGCTAAAAAGTACATTCAGATTTTGGAGCAACATATGCCGCCATCCAAGCGACGTCTTTTTCATGGACGCCGGTGCTTATTTCAGCAAGATAATGCCAAGCCACATTCTGCACGTTACAACAGCGTGGCTTCGAAGTAAAAGAGTCCACGTTCCTACCTGGCCTGCTTGCAGTCCAGACCTGTCTCCCGATAAAAATGTGTGGCGCATTATGAAGCGTAAAATACGACAAAGAAGACCCCGGACTGTTGAACGACTGAAGCGGTTCATCAAGCAAGAATGGGAAAGAATTCTACATGAGAAGCTAAGAGAATTGGTCTCCTCTCTTCCAAAACATTTATTGAGTGTTCAAATGAAAGGTGATGTAACGAAGTGGTAAACATGCCCTTTCCCAACTTCTACTGGACGTGTTTCAATCATGAAATTTTAAGTTAATTATTTGGCAAAAAACAATTAAGTTAAGCAATTTGAACCTTAAATATGTTGTCTCTGTAGTGTATTCAATTGAATATGGGCTGAGAATGATTTTCAAATCGTTGTATTTTGTTTTTATTTACATTTTGCACAATTTCCCAACTTCAACCGAATCTTTTGTACACTCATAAGTAGCCTACCGTGCACTCAGATGTTCTGGCAGGAAATTCCACAACCCTCGTCTCCTCAGGGTAAGAAATAAAAAAATTCGGTCATTGGAGATTTCTGCCGGACAGTGATAATCACACTGAGTGATTGGGCTATTAGATTCTTTTCTTGGCAATAAATTGCATTGAAACGTCTGAATTATTTTTCTCCTTTACCATGGTGTAAGAAAAGCTGTATTGACGTGCATTTGTGTTTTTCCTCAAGCGTGGGCCAGCGCCAACTACTTTGCCTGGCTAGAGCATTGTTGAGAAAGACCAAGATCCTTGTCTTAGATGAAGCCACAGCTGCTGTGGACATGGAGACTGACAACCTCATTCAGACCACTATCCGCTCTCAGTTTGAGGACTGTACCGTACTTACCATTGCTCATCGTCTCAACACCATCATGGATTACTCAAGGTACCATATACCAAAGTAATTGTAGGTTTTCCTTGACACTACTGCTTGGCAGTACACTACATTTTCCCAAAAAGCCCAATGTGAAACTAGCAATTGATGGTCTTGCCAACATGCTTACCTTAGTTGTGTTCCATGTTAATGTATTTTTTGCAACAATTCCTCTACATTTGTAAAGACGGCGGACAATATGAGCACCAACTGCTCACTCACATTGTTCCTAGATGGGACCACTTTGCATGCCTGGATTTAATTGACCCAGAACCAACAGGCTGAATTTTGTAGACAGAAAATGGTATCCATTCCAGTCCAACCGCCCTTTCATACAGTTGTTTTCTAAGTCAATTAGTTCCAGAATTGTCTTTTCTTGTAGGCTAAAAGATGTGCTAATGTGGCCATGATGTTGACAGGGGCAACCTTTCCATAAAATGCATGTATTAATGTAGTGGCCATGTTGGTAGGGCCAAGAAAATGAAAGCTGATCATCATTAGTATTTGGATTTAAGTTTATAAAAATGTTTAAACTTTATAAAATGATAATAATATAATTTTTACATTTATTAAAGAAAAAAATCCATATCTCCTTAGTTTCACATCCATCTGTTTAGAAAGCGAAAGAAACATCTTATGCTTAACAGCTCTCTTGAGTTTGTGAATGACCATCCAAATTATGGAAGGATTGAGTTACAAATATAGTAATCCCTCGTTTTTCACTGATAATGGGGACCGGAACACCACACCCACCCCTGCGCACGATAAGTAAAAAACCGCGAAGTACCGTAACCCCTCCCCCAAACAGTTTTCATCCATGTGTTTGTGGGTACCTGATTTATTTAAATGTGAAAACTATTTATACTTTCCATATTTAAGACAAATATTACTGCAGTACACATATTTACTTATATCATACATTATTAAACATAGCTGATTCGGAGAATCATTCTGTGGACTGAGCACCCTAGAAGACACGTGATTGGCTCTCTGCATGACCAATGAGGGCAGGAGTTGATCATTGGTCAATGGACACGCTGGGAGCCAATTATGTGTCTTGTAGGAGTGCCCTTCTCCCTCATGAAACTTGTACATGCTGTTGGGTTGATGTGGAGGAGGAGCAGCGCTGCACCGGGCACTGCTAATATATCCACGGCTCTTCGTGGAACTACAACTAAAGGGATGGGAAGGGAAGGCAAGGGATAACGGTAAAGTTACTGTATAAGGCTTTATAAATTAAGATTCAAGTAAATGTGTGTACTGCATTAGTTGGACATCCGAGGAGTGCCTGTGGCAAGTGCATTTATAGTTAACTTGTCTGTCTGGCATGCAGGAAACCTTCACAGCATGTCCCTCTGCAATATAGATTTCCTTTGTTGTTTTTTTTTTTTTTTTAAGAAAAAAAAACTGTAATGCACTGAGGGCACGTTAGAGGAGGCGCAAAGTAGCGAGGGATCACTGTAGCTTATTTGTATCTTTAAGGGCATTCGACTTGAGAGATTTTACTACCTTCTTGTTTCATGTCAAATTTCTATTCTATAATAGTGAAAGAATGTCTTCCTATCATAAATGACACTTGCTCAAAGAACGTGTTGTAGTTTGCTGAGAAATAAACAAGTATTCTTATTTTCATTTAGGGTGCTGGTTTTGGAGAGAGGAGAAATTGTAGAATTTGACTCCCCATCCAATCTCTTAGCTCAAAAGGGGTCGTTCTACAAGATGGCTAAGGATTCTGGGCTGGCCTGAAGCTTTATCACAATGGTCCTTCCTCCACACCAATTTGCCAGGCTCCCATTGACACCTGATGTGAAGGTCTTCTGTAATGGAGGGACCAGAGGTGGCACAGCAGTTTCCATGTTTGACAAGTCAAGCAAAGATGTTGGGGAAAAAACATAGGGCATGGCTATTACCTGCCTACCAACCTTCCATTTTAATTGAATTAATAGTTAACTGCCTTTTGCAAGCAAATACACTACTTATTCATACCATAGCTTTAGGTGCTTCTGCAATTCCAACCAGGGAAGGGATGCACATTTACGTAGCCTTGTTTTGATACCTGTTGTTTCAAAAGACATGGAGGGCATTGTCATCATCATACCTTGCTGCAGTGACTGGTGTGTGAGGTTTCTTGTTTTCAGCTTCTGCGAATACCAAAGGTTTTAATCCGAGATTCAACTGTGTGGTGATTTGAGAGAGAGGAGCGGTTGAGAAGTTTACAATAAGCTCCATGTATTACTTTAAAAGTATATAAACTTTGTGCAAACTTGAATTTGAATTATTCCCAGTAAACGTTTGGGTGATTAGAAATAAATAATTGATTTATATTAAAAAAAAAAAAAAAAATCAGTTTTCTAAAGAAAAAAAACAGTTAAAATCCACTCATAAAGCCAGTTTTCAGTTTTTATGTTGTATGAAACTGAAACCTGCTAAGTGTTAAATTATTATTTGGTGTTTTGAATGTTGCTTTATCAGGATGGACAGGGTAGTGTTTTCGTTTTCTTACTGGTGGACCGTGTTGGCTTATATTGTTGAACCTTAAAGCTGTTAGCCGACTGAGGGGCGAACGTCCGTAAAGGTTGCCAGAGGTCACCAGACACTGCATGTAAATTTTGAACACGTTCAAAATTTCCTTGCAACAAACAACATCTGGCGGCCTCTAACGGCTCTTAATCGAACCCTGGAGGAGATCAAAAATGCCGCTTCCTTCGCAGACACTCGCCAGCACTGAGCCCTCAGTGGGATACTGGTTTAAAGGCACGTTCATTGGATCTGTGGGACAGATTCCAGTATCCTGTCACTTTACATGCTGCATTATTTATTGTTTGAGTTTTTTGTTCAGCTTGTCTTTTTAGCAGCTTTAAATTTTTGTTAATATCAAATATTCAAATAGATTTTTTTGATGCTCTTGTAGAGCTGAAGTTCATTGTCAAAATGGTAACTCCAAGGAATCTGATTCATAGGAGTCCAATTTTAGGCTGAGGGCATGTGTTGATTGCATATGGACATATATGTTTCAAGTAAAAAAAAAAAAAAGTAC
Source organism: Hippichthys cyanospilos (assembly GCF_059441005.1). Lineage (NCBI taxonomy): Eukaryota > Metazoa > Chordata > Actinopteri > Syngnathiformes > Syngnathidae > Hippichthys > Hippichthys cyanospilos. Next base: position 2,609,380 of record NC_142384.1, on the reverse strand, counting down.
CGTATCGCTTTATTTGTTGATAAACTACTGAGTTTTCTTCGACTTAAGATACCACAAAATACTCACGTTTGCGTGAACACATCTGTCCCTTGTGTGTAGATAAAGGGGGGGTTCTGACAAAACAACTGTCTACATGTAACTATGGGAGGTGCAAAAAAATAAATGAATAAAAACCACCAGCAAACTCGGGTGTTTATGATGAAATCATAATATGTTTTTGCGTGTGTGTCTTTTAATCGCTTTAGTTAATGGCATTGTGTGTGTTTTGAATATCTTCCGGAATAAAATAGTGAGGCTTTCTGCCCGCCTATTACTCAGACTGGCTTTTAGGTGAGTTTCAAGTACTCGCAGATTCGAACTTTGTAAAAGATATTGTCTTTCCACATTTTGTCATCTGAGTGAGTATGTGAAAGCCATGTTATCTGCTATATTCAAAATGCACTTTGGTTAATTCACCAAAAACGTATCTGAGCTAAGATTAGGCAGAGTTTCTCCTCTGGTGTCAAAATATATCATACAACTTGTAATGAAACTGACATTATCAACTGGGTATCCTTTAAAAATGTATGGATTGGTGTGTTCTTACTTGGCAATTGTCAAATTTAAGGTTCTTCTCTCACTGGGCCGTTCTCTAGCTCATGATTGTAAAGCCTGTGGAGATTTAAGAAAATGTTATGTTACATATTTATCTTTTTTTTGACATTTGTTTATTTTATCTGTTTTAAATAAATACAATTTATACACACTGTTTTACTGACATTCACATTTCCATATACTGTAAGTATGAACAAGAGATAAGCATGCTCTGCGATTTGCTTGTGACCAGTTCAGAATGTCCCCTACCTCTGCCCAGATTGGATTGGCTCTAGAATGCCTGCTACCCGTGTGGGGATAAACGGTACAGGGAATTGTTGGATGCATTAGTTTTAGGGGGGGAAAAAAATGATTACAACGAAGCCTTAAACATGTACTAAGGCACAGAGGAAAATTAACTATTAAGCGGCGGCACTGTAGAGGATGGGTTAGTACATCCGCAAAACCGCATATAGGTTGTGAGTTCACTTCCGACTGCAGCCTTCATGTGTGAAGTTTCAGGTTTGTATGTTCTCCCAGTGCTTGCACGGGCCTACTGTGGGTGCTCCGGTTTCCTTCCACATTCCAGAAACGTGGTGATTTATACATGTATGATTTATATATGGGTTGTGTGTGAGTGTGAATCGTTTTGTCTTTGTGATTCCTGCTTTTGCCTGGCAACGAGTTCAGAGTGTATGCCATTTTCTGCCCAAAGAAAGTGGAGATAGCCTCTAGCATTGGCCACGACACTAATAAGGATAAGCGGTTGAGAAAATGGATGGATATAATAAAGCTGAATGAATCACTCAATGGCTTTATATGCGATGTAGAATGAAAACATGTTATCTCAGTAAAATGATACAACTGCAATTTAGTGAGGAAATTAAAAGAAATATATTTCAGTTGAATCATTAAAGTCACTTTAGCCATTGGTTTTTGGAAAACTACGTTTCCCATAATCCTTTGTCATGCGGCTTCAGGGAGCGGAAAATGGCGGAGATTGATGGAACTGAGCCGCTGTTGCTTTCATAAAACCGCATGAAGCAGTCTTTGATGGTTTTTGACCGTCAAATCTCATGTGGTAAAAAGAGAATCCGGTATGCGCAATCCAAACACCTACGCCGGACATAAGAGGACTTAAGGTAATTTTAGCACATAACCCATACCATTTTTCGCCAGCTAGCATCAGCTAATTTAGCTTAGCTACATTGATACTTGGTGCGGCGTTAAGTTTCAGATGATTTCATTAAAACAAAAAGAAACTTACGTTCATTTATTGATTAAAATTTGAGTGTAGACAACGCTCCTACACCGCTAAACATATTCCACCAAATTCAGTAATCGTAACGATTCATGTCAAGGTGCCAAGAGAAATCGGAAATCTCATTTTCAATGTAAACAAAGCCCTCTGTCTTTTTTCGTCAACATATCGATGTATGCGAAATCTATTTTTCAATGTGTTTTACACTGAAATCTGAAAATGCCATGTCAATTTTTTTGAATACATAGGTTTGTTTTTTGATTGCCTCTGCTTAAGTGCATGCCTTCAATAATTTCAGTGGCTGAATTGGAAGGCAAAGTGTGTACGATTTAGCTGCTTCAACTGGCAGACAACAAATCAATTCATGAAAAACAATAACGTTCAATGATATACAAGGGACTGTGTTCTGTGACACGGATCACAAAACATTTTGAAACCGAGAGCTACTTCTTGGGAACTGAGTAGTACAAAGCGGTAACAGTTTATATGAAGACATTGACCATGTTATTGATTTCTCACAATAATTAGAGATCATCTGTAGTACATATGTAACTCAAGTGTAATATGTGATGTAATATATGTATAATTGTTTGTAAATCTAGAAAATTACAATGTTCCATAATTTGAAAGCTAATTTCAGAACTAGCATTAGATCTAATGTGATCCTTGGGGGCTACCTGGTGTCCACCGATACCACGTTGGTGACCCCTGTTCTCTGACATCAACGTAATGTTTATTTAAATATACGTTGATCCCTTGCTACTTTGCGCTTTGATTTTCGCGCCCAAAATGTTATACTGTATTGAGAGACAATGTGACGGTTTCTTGCATGCCAGACAGACGAGCTAACTACAAATGCACTTGCCACAGGCCCACCTCGAATGTGGAACTACTGCAGCACACATATTTATTTAAGTCTAAAATGATTAAACCTTATACACCGTACAGTAAGTGAACAGTTACAGTACCCCTTTCCTTTGAAGTTTCGCACAGCTGCAGTCGTATGAGCAGCTGCCCAGACACTGAACTAAAGTCAAATCTGTACATGATCAAACATGATAACAATGGAGACTTTACATTTGAAATACCATTTTATGATCAAAGAAATCTGGTAAAGAGATTTCCAACGGTCTGTATTGGTCATGCTCACTTGTTTCAAAGTGGCGGAACAGTAAAGCTTTGTTTTATCGTGAGTGGTTACAAAACTGTACTTATAGTGCATTTTACTGCTTAACTCAAACTTGAATGGGTTAGCCTTGGGTCCCAAGACTGCTAGTGTTGTTAAAGAGAGAAGTAAAATGATGAAGTATTTGTAAACGATGCTGGAGATATTCAAAAAGTACGAAGCTAGCCTCGCCTAGGCTACCCTTACTAGGGAATACTGGCATAACAAGCGCCACTCAAAGGTAAATAAATCCTTTCTATATTTTTTTATTTATGGTGTTTTCTGATTGTATACATGTATATTACATATACATAGCACTTACTATACTAGTTTGGTACCAGTTTTTAATGCGTATGTACAATTTTGATGTTTTTACCTTGGGTTCGCAGCGCATTAGCTATTTAACATAGGTTTGGATTGCCCGCCATATGGTGAGTTCGTCTTACGATCCCAACCGCGGAACGAATTCATCTTGTAACACGGGAACCCACTGTAATATATATACATTAATGGAAGTTCTGAATACAGTGTGTGTATATATATATATATATATATATATACACACACACACACACACACGCGTGGACAAAATTGTTGGTACCCCTCAGTTAAAGAAGGAAAAAGCAACAATTCTCACTGAAATCCCTTGAAACTTACAAAAGTAACAATAAATAAAAATTTATTGAGAAATTAAATAATCAAAATCAGCCATCACTTTTGAATTGCTGATTAACATAATTATTTAAAAAAAACAAACTAATGAAACAGGCCTGGACAAAAATGATGGTACCCATAGCTTAATATTTTGTTGCACAACCTTTTGAGGCAATCACTGCAATTAAGCGATTTCTGTATTTGTCAATGAGCGTTCTGCAGCTGTAAACAGGTATTTTGGCCCACTCCTCATGAGCAAACTGCTCCAGTTGTCTCAGGTTTGATGGGTGTCTTCTCCAAATGGCATGTTTCAGCTCCTTCCACAGATGTTCAATGGGATTCAGATCTGGGCTCATGAAAGGTCACTTTAGAATAGTCCAACGCTTTTTTCCTCACAATTCTTGGGTGTTTTTGGCTGTGTGTTTTGGATCATTGTCCTGTTGGAAGACCCATGACCTGCGACTGAGACCAAGCTTTCTGACACTAGGCAGCACATTTCTCTCCAGAATGCCTTGATAGTCTACAGATTTCATTTTACCTTGCACACATTCATGACACCCTGTGCCAGATGCAGCAAAGCAGCCCCAAAACATTACTGAGCCTCCTCCATGTTTCACTGTAGGGACAGTGTTCTTTTCTTCGTATGCTTGGTTTGTGAGTCTATGAACATAGAGTTGATGTGCCTTACCAAAAAGCTCCAGTTTGGTCTCATCTGTCCAAAGGACATTCTCCCAGAAGCTTTGTGGCTTGTCAACATGCATTTTTGCAAATTCCGGTCTCGCTTTTTTAAGATTTTTTTTCAGCAGTGGTCGTCTCCCATGAAAGTCCACTTTGGCTCAAACAACGACGAATGGTGCGATCTGACACTGATGTACCTTGGCCTTGGAGTTCACCTTTAATTTCTTTGGAGGTTGTTTTGGGCTCTTTGGATACAATTCGAACGATCCGTCTCTTCAATTTGTCATCAATTTTCCTCTTGCGGCCACATCCAAAGAGGTTGGCTACTGTCCCTTGGGTCTTGAACTTCTGAATAATATGAGCCACTGTTGTCACATGAACTTCAAGCTGTTTAGAGATGGTCTTATAGCCTTTACCTTTAAGATGTTTGCCTATAATTTTTTTTTGGATGTCCTGGGACAATTTTCTCCTTCGCTTTCTGTTGTCCATGTTCAGTGTGGTACACACCTTTTCACCAAACAGCAGAGTGACAACTTGTCTCCCTTTAAATAGGCAGACTGACTGATTATGAGTTTGGAAACACCTGTGATGTCAATTAAAGGACACACCTGAGTTAATCATGTCAGTCTGGTCAAATAGTTTTCAATCTTTTATAGAGGTACCATCATTTTTGTCCAGGCCTGTTTCATTAGTTTGTTTTTTTAAATAATTATGTTAATCAGCAAACCAAAAGTGATGGCTGATTTTGATTATTTAATTTTCAATAAATTTTTATTTATTGTTACTTTTGTAAGTTTCAAGTGATTTCAGTGAGAATTGTGGGTTTTTCCTTCTTTAACTGAGGAGTACCAACAATTTTGTCCATGTGTATATATGTGTGTGTATATATATATATATATATATATATATATATATATATATATATATATATATATATATGCGTGTGTGTGTGTGTATATATATATATATATATATATATATATATATATATATATATATATATATATATATATATGCGTGTGTGTGTGTATGTATGTAAATATATATATATATATATATATATACAGTGGCTTGCGAAACTATTTGGTCCCCTTGAACTTTGTGACCTTTTGCCACATTTCAGGTTTCAAACATAAAGATATAAAACTGTAATTTCTTGTGAAGAATCAACAAGTGGGACACAATCATGAAGTGGAACACACTTTATTGGATATTTTAAACTTTTTTAAGAAATAAAAAAAGAAAAAATTGGCCGTGCAAAATCTTTCAGCCCCTTTACTTTGAGTGCAGCAAACTCTGTCCAGAAGTTCAGTGAGGATCTCTAAATGATTCAATGTTGACCTAAATGACTAACGATGATAAATGGAATCCACCTGTGTGTAATCAAGTCTCACCTGCACTGTGATAGTCTCAGATAGTCAAAACCGTTATGGTATTATTAAGTACTCGTATCGGTACTTGGAATCAGCAAGTACTTAAATGTCAGTACTCGTACACGGTAGGCAAAAAAGTGGTATTGGGACATCCCTAAAATATATATATATATATATATATATATATATATATATATATATATATATATATATATATATATATATATATATATATATATATATAGGTCGTTCCAACCAGTAAAATTAGTTCAAAAAATTTAAATCGGTTTTGCAAAGTCATGAGCTATAAGTAATCAAAAAATGTTGTTGAAAGCCCATCCATTAATTCTGTGGTACTGAAGTCTTACTCGTCACCTGAGAATTATATTAATTATTTCTCTCATTTCTCTTTCTGCTCACTGTCAGGTTTGTTCGTGGGTTCCAGTCACTCAAGTGGCCTTTCATTTTGCTTACATCCCCTATGTCCAGCTGACCAACATTTATATAACCAGTTCCTGTGACCCATGGAACTGACATCAGTATCAAACCTCAAAAGGAGGCTTGCAGGCTCCTGCTCACCCTCCGCCCAAAGAGAGATTACTAGTAGCCCTCCTCCTCGCTCACCGTGCTTGGCACAGTCATCTCCATCGTCTGAACGGTCTTCACCCTCATCTGCATCATCTTCTCCCTGTGCCAACTCATCAGTTTTTCCAAATCATGTTAAAAGTCAAACTCGTGGATCCAAAGTGGTGAAGATCTCTTCCACATCTGCCTCTTTTGCAGTGTCATCCCTCTCCACGTGCAAAGTTGAATCCTTCCCTCGCACTTTAGTACAGCCAGCTGTTGATTATCAAGAAGAAGGCAGGAAAACAGAGATATACGATCCTTTCCATCCTACAGAGGGGGAAAAAGATGCAAAGACTGAGGAAGATGGAGAGAAGTATGATCCGTTTGAGCCCACTGGTTCTCCAGCATCTGATGATGATGATGATGATGATGAAAATGGCAAAATAAGAGAAGAGCGAACAAATGCGGAGAGAGAAGTTGATGAGGAAAAAGAAGAGGAGCCTCCAGATTCCACTGACATTTTCATTGACGCACCAAGCCCTCCGTTGTCTACCCAGCTCTCTCATAGAAGGCGAGTTGACTACAGCACTATCAAAGCTCGAGTTAAAAGAGAGAGGACTGACTCTGACCATTCTGAAATTGAGGAAGGGGAGATTGTTGTCGCAATTGAAACAGATGTTGGCAACAGAAGAGCAGCGGAAGAAAATCTTCCATCAAACTCTCCCCAAATGACATTTTTTGATCCAAAACCAGAACGCATCCTCCGTGTACTGGATGGGGATGGATTTGTGTCTGTGTGCGCAGACAGCAACTGGGAAGTGGATAGGGAGACAGAGGATGAGCCTGTTGTAGGAGTGGAGGATCTGAGAAGGAAACTGGTTAGCAAGAGGAAGGAAAGATATCTTGCCTTTCCTGGTTCGTCCCCACTTAGTTCTCAACCGCCACTTCCCCCTTCTCCTCCTGTTAACTTGTTACCTTCTTCCCCTCTCACTACTGCTGTTGAACAAGAAAGCACAAGTCGTAAGTCCTCCAAAGGTTCCAAGGACCAGAACAGACGGAGAAGCAAGGATAGGAAAGCTAGGGAGAAGGATGAGAAGCGAAAGAAAAGAAGGAAAGACAAGGAGGCTGATAAGGAAAGGAGCAGAGAAAAGAAGCCAGGGGACAAGACTGATAAAGAGGGTAAAAGTTGTAGAAGTAGCAGAAGTAGTAGTCAGAAGAGAAAGAAAATTCATCACAGTAGCCCAGAGGCTTCACAATCTCACAACTCTTCTAGACGAGATGGCCACGGTAGACACTCTTTCTCCAGCCCTTCTGTGATCCGTCATAGAGAAAGACAACGAGAAAGAGACAAAGACCGAGACAGAGGTAGAGATAGAAACAGAAAATTTGAACGAGGCAGGCATAGAGAGGGTGATCGAAGCCGCACCATTAGTCAGAGAAGAGATGAAAGAGATAGACGTTCTGACTCAAGAAAGGATGAGAGCAAACGATCGCGAATATTTCATTCAAGAAGTAGAGAGAGGGACATTTCAAATAGGCAGAGAAGAAGCTGCGAGAGAAGAGAGGGTGAAAGAACCCGGGAACATGAGAGGGAACGTCGCCGGGATGGGCGTCCTGTTGTTCCACCATCTATTCAGGACCTTAATGGTTCTGACCTCTTTGCTATTAAGCGAACCATCACAGTCACTACCACCACAACTACCACCACCGTACCTGGCTCTCCTATACTCACACAAGCCTCTCCACGCCGGATTGTACAGGACTTAGACATGCCGCACAAGCGGAAGAAGAAGAGGAGATGGCACTCAGGTGGAGAGGAAATGGACCAGGGAACTTGTCGTAGCCGATCCCAGTCTCTGTCTCCTCCACGGTATCACAGATATGAGTCAGACCGCTATTTGGATAAATTAGAAATAGATGTTCTGTCTTTAGATGGCGAAGCTTTGGACTCAGACTACCCATCCTTGGATGATACACCTCCAGCTGCCCTGCCCCCAGAGCCGCCTGTCCCTAGTCCCAAACCTAAAACAACACCAAAGACTGAACGACACCACCCCAAAAAGAAAGTCCGCACATCAAAGAAATTGGCACAGTCTTCGTCATCCTCTTCCTCATCCAATAAAACCAAAAGAAAATGCCGACCTTCTCTGTCGGTCACATCTGATTCGGCTCCCGTCTCAACTGGCCTTCCTTTAGCCAAGAGAAGCAGGAAGGTGGTGAAAGACAAAGTGTGGGACAAAGACAGCAAAAAGGACTTGGGTCGCTCCAATAAATCTAAGAAAGAGAGCAGCAGTCGAAAAGGTAAACTTCAGTCCAAAGTGTCTGTTTTAGTACGTGAGGGTGTGAGTAGCACCACTGGGACATCAATTGGCTCTGGTAAGTTAGGCATGGACCTTCTTGGTCCTGGAGGTACAGGAGGAGGTTCTGGAGGGTCTGTGGTGGGTGGTTCAATTGCTGTAGTCTTCTGTAGAGATAATGAGAGCAGGTCACCATTTCTAAAACCTTGCACTGAGCCTCTGCCAGCAGGAGTTCGCAGTAAAGATCTGAGTGTCATAGGCAAGCGAAACAGCCGAGCAGCACCACCATCCTCTATAACTAATCCTGTGAGAATAAAATCGAAGAAAACAAAGCCTGGCTCTATCACGTCAACTTCCTCCTCTACCTCCTCTCCTTCATTAACATTAGTAAACAAGCGCCGCCGTCGCTTGGCCAAAAAAGTTAGGGAAAAAGGCAGCACATCAGATGCGACCACTGGAGATGCGAGCCAATCAAAAGTTACATCTGAAGGCTGGAGTGGAGCCTCTCAAGAGGTTCTTTCCACTGCTGAAGATGGAAGCAAGCCTGTCAGTCCACAATCTGGCCAAGTAGGCCCTGTTCCTTCTTCGTCATCCTCCTCTTCCTCTTGCTCATTTACAAGTGTGCTCCCACCCCCCTCACCACCACCCCGCACACCCCCACCTTCTATGGCTCCCTTGCGGGATACCAGGGAGTCTTCTCCAGACTCTCAGACGGTGGACAGCAGCTGCAAGACTCCAGAGCCTTCTTTCCTTTCCGAGGACTGCCCAACTCAGACCAGCCCTATACTTCCGCCATCCAGTCCTCCCAGCCCATCTGAGCCCCAGGCCTCTACGCCCACGAAAATGCACCCATCTTCAGACAATGCACCTAAATCTGTGGCCTCACCTCCTTCCCCTTCATCATCAGTAAGGGGTGTTCTTGGTTCCCTTTCTTTGTCTTTGTCCTCGTCAGACCCCTCTTCTTCATCAGTGTCCTCATCGTCAGCCAGTAAGCCTCCTCCACCACCTCTTCCGGCAGCTCCTGTTCTCCCATGGAGTCTGCAGGCAGGGGTGGACTGCACAACGGGAGGAGTTCTTGCATGTGAGTTTGCTCCATCAGTTAAGTGAAGCTTGCCATGTTTGTATTTAGGAAACATTCACATCTGAGAAATAATAACTTGTTTTATTCATTCAAGACAGCACAGTTTAGGCACAAAGAAAATACTTCTGAGTGAACTATTAACAAAAAAAAAATGTGATGTTGGATAGTAGTCATTGGCAGAGTACAGTTTAACTACAATGAAAATATTTGAGTTTTTTTTTTTAATTATAAGGTAGGCATCAGCAGAGTAGATTCTGATTCTATGATAACCATGATCAAAAATATCACAGTATCTTGATCTTTAAATTACAGCTCTAAAATGCTCCTTTTTTAAATATGTGGGTAAATGAATCAACATTTTTCATTTGAATACAATCAATGGGTATCAGGAAATAAATATCTTAAAATTGAAGCAGCGCACCACTAAAAATGCATTGCTGTCCTTTCAGAACCAAAAAAGTTCATACTGATTAAATATCAAAAATCAAATTCATTGTGACCAGTTTTGAGAAGGCATTTGATCACTATGACATAGTGGCTTGCTGTAACGTGGCACTTTTCCTAGTCTTTTTTGCTGTAAAAATGCCATATGCCATTATCAAATTTTGCCATAAATTAGATAGCACTCCTAATCATGTCAAGTTTCATGTTTATTGCTTCAAGAAAAAAGAAAAAAGACATTTCCAGCAGCAGTGCCTGGGAAATGCAGCCAGACAGAGCCTCTTAAAGGCACAGTTTATGACAGGGGTGTCCAAAGTCGGTCATCGAGGGCTGCTGTCCTGCATGTTTTCCAGGTTTCTTTTCCTGACACACCTGATTCAAAGGATCAGGATCGTTATTAGGTTTCTGCTGAGCTTGCTGATGAGCTGATCATTTGAATCAGGTGTGTCAGGAAAAGAAACCTGGAAAACATGTAGGACAGCGGCCCTCGAGGACCAACTTTGGACACCCCTGGTTTATGAAAAGCTCACTCTATCAAAATATCTGAAATCCATATTCAATCATCACCAAGACTTGTTAATATGATTATTCATCCCCGTACTCAGAGAATATTCATTATTTATACCCATCTAGAGAAAAATCATAGTCACTGAATGTATGAAATGTGTACCATGATACAGGACAGGTTACGTCACAGTGATTAGATGCCTGCTCGAAACTGGTCATGGAGCAGGTGATTATTTTGATCCTTTATCACAGGGGTGTCAAACTCATTCTTATCGAGGGCCATGTTGCAGTTAAAGTTTCTGTCAGAGGGCCGAGATGACTGTGATAAAATACATTTTGGGTGTATTTGTCACTCTTCCAACTAGTTTTGAAATCAGAGAGAGGGTAAGGGCAAAAAGCGCTTGCTTTTTTCCCCCAAACAATTTCAAATTGACTTACAAATGTGATCTTTTGACCGGAAACTTTGATTGGAATGGGCGTTTCGCGGGCCACATGAAATGATGTGGCGGGCCGAATCTGGCCTTGAGTTTGACACCTGTGCTTTATCAGCTTAAACTTATTTTTTGGGGGGAATCAGATGTCTGTGATGTTTGTACTATTATAGTTTAAACAATGTTTAATTGAAGGATGGCCATTGGACAGTGTAATTTCAGTTATGAATTTTTTTTAAGACCTGGTAGGGACAGAAACTATTAGCTTGCTGCTACTAAACTGTTTCTCACAGCTTGTGGCCATAAATTCTCTCATTGTGTCTCCTCTTAGTAACTGCTCTACTCTTCAAAATGGAAGAGGCAAATATTGCCAGCAGAGCAAAAGCACAAGAGTTTATCCAAGCAACCAGCCAGGTGAGAGAAACTGACCATCTTTGGCATATATTTCATAAATGTTTGTAATGAAATTGCCCTTATAATAACATTATAGTATTCATTGAATACTGTTAAAATATTATAGAATATCATTAAAAATATATTTTCTCAAAGATCAATTATATTCTAAAGTATTTTGAGTCTGCACTGTGTGCAACAATGCTATCGAGTGAGGCCTCAATGTCAGTGCAAATGTCAATGTCATTGTTTTTTAATCTTTTTTGACCCATGGCACACTTTTGGGGGGGATCTCGAGGCACATTACCAGCCGAAATTTTAGAAATTTCCAACTCTGTATTCTATATAAAATCAAGTGATGGTGAGATGAAGCCCCATGAACCATCGAAACATTCAGCCAAATGTGCTGAATGGCTAAATGTGCTGGCAAACCTTTTATTAGGATACATTTGCTCAATAGTGCCATCAAGAATGCACTTAAATGTACTACAATCTAATTTCCCCTGCAAAACAAGTGTTAGATTACAGTGAAAAAAATAGTCATGTGTTTGTGTTACTTCATATTATTTCCTGTTAATAAATAAGGCAAATTAAAACATGCATTTGTTACATTTGTTTTAACTACAAAAATAACAAAAAACGTTTTTTCCAAAGTAACTGGTGTGAGGTTGTTTTTTTTTGTGAGGATGTCGTCTGCTTCAGGAAAAAAAAAAATCCTCTTACAAGGATTGCTCTTATGTTGGTGTAGAAAGGTAAGAGAGAGCCAATATGAATGAATTAGGAATATTATGTTTTTGTATATTTTAAAGTAGAACAATTCCACTCATTTCTTAAAACAGATTTCCCGATTCAAATCTTTTTATTGAACACTCCTGTTTGTAGCACAAACTTTAAGAGCAATGTGTGAAAATGTATTTTCCCAATGCTATCACTGACTGGTTTCCTCTAAAATGCAGATCCTTTCACAAGCAAACCAGAATCAGTCTCAGCCTCCATCAGCTGCCTCCTTGACCTCCTCGCAGATCCCTTCTCCCCCTCCCACACTACCCCCTCCGCCTGCATTGAGCCCAGCACAATTCATCCTCCAAAGCTCTCTGCCATTAGTTGGTTGCACTAAAACTCCACCCTCTCACCTGCACCCCGCCCTCAGTGGCGGATGCGCACAGACACCCCCACCTATCATGCCTGTTGGACTGCCTGGATTTACAGGGAATTCTGGTGACCCTTTATGGGACAATGAAAGTAAAGACCCTGATAAGGTAAAGTAGGAGTTTATTATCCTTTCACAAATGCATTTGTCCTGTATAAATAAGATACAGTGGTACCTCTACAAAGGAAAAAATCAGTTATTGTTACTAAAAATTCAGCTTATGGAACGCCTTGGCGCAAAAATATTGTCTCCAGTAATTAAAGTCAAGTCAAGATAAAGGTGACATTGTTGGCATATAATATAAGACACGCCACATCAGCGCTCATACTTACTTTAATGTACCGTATTTTCCACACTATTAAGACGCACCTAAAAGCCTTAATTGTTTAAGTGCCTTATACTCAGGTGCGCCTTATATATGGATCAATATTGGGATTGGGATTCGTAGATGGGAAATGAACTGATAAAGTAAGCTTTAACTGTTTCTTTTGTGTGTTTACAGTTGAACAAGGTTGGTCATATTGACATTTAGTTATTATGCTATTGAGAATTTAGAGTTAGTATTTGAGTTATTATTGTTATTACTTTGAGTATTACTATATTGTGATTGAAAAAGTTTTAAAATATGCCATTAATTGAGGGTGCGCCTTATATATGGAAAAAGTTTTAAAATATGTCCTTAATTGAGGGTGGGCCCTATAGTTCTTAAAATACGGTAATCACTTTATCACAACCTGTGATGTGTACCATATTTGTTACACTTTGTGATGCATTTTTATCATATATTATTATGCTGGCCTGCCCACAAGTGAGACAATAGACAAAACATAAATTTGTCATTATCTACGGACGCAAAACACATATGTATACCACTTTGAGCTGTCAAGCCTGCCGTTTTTGTGTTAACATGTTGTTAGCACTTTAGCTACATTATTCATGTATACCTTGTCCTGTAAATGTATATGCAGCCTCGACAAAAGAAAATATTTGTAATTTTGGGAGCAAATATTGTCAATCCATATAAAAGAAAGAAAAGTACTGTACAGTACCTTTGTAGATCTCTCACCTTTTAATGCAGATGAGTGACAAATACGCTCTCTGGTCCTTCTAGTTTATTTCCAAGATTACCTCCACCAGATCATGTTAGGTCTCATGTTAGTCACAAGAGAAATATTAATATGTTTTTCTCATCATCTCCATCCATTACTGTATTTTGGTTATTTCAAAACAAATTAACGTGTTTTCCTTTTTATTTTTTGGGGGGAATTAAATTCACAGTACCTGAAGAAGCTCCACACCCAGGAGCGGGCAGTGGAAGAGGTGAAGCTTGCTATCAAACCTTACTATCAGCGCAAAGACATCAACAAGGATGAATACAAAGATATCCTTAGAAAAGCTGTTCACAAGGTCAGCCACACATCACTCTTAACTGTTGTCACTCAGCGGTGAGAAATAGGGTCCTCAATTTTCAAATGGTCAGAAATCACATTTTGATTCATTTCATCTTTCTTCTTAAATATCAACTCCCGGTGACGTGTATAGATGTTTTTTGTTGTTGTTTTTTGTTTTTTTTTTTACAAATTATTGTTATAATAATTATTGAAAGTGTTGAACATGACGTGTTTTTTTTTTTTGTATATCCTACACAATGGGTTAAGGATTGGGTTTGTTTGGACAAACGTGCCATTTTTGGGGTCTCCTGAAGAGCCATCATTTTAGGGATACAAGCCTAGCGTTTAATTTCTTCTGTCGAGACTCATACCTCACTTTACCCAGTTACCAAGTCAGGTCTTCCCACTGAAAAGAATTTAAATGCAAATGATCGGTTCCTGTGCCCCCCCAAGAAAGTCTATCACAAATTGTTTCTTTTTATTTTCAAGAAGAAAATAGCATTGTATTGTAAAATTTTAGTTAGTGTTTGCTCTTTGCTAGTGCTTGTTGTGTTGTATTTGGCCGTTTGTCCTGTTGATCATCCATCCATGTATCCAATTATCTTAACTGCTTATCCTCACAAGGGTCACTGGCTCCTGTTGATTAAATATTTAAAAGGGCATCTGCAACTGGTGCTTTTTTTTTTTTCCTGTCTATCTTCTCAATTAACTTTGCTTGAGTGGTAGCGTATCTGGACCTTGTTGGTAACTCAGTTAACGACTTGAAACAAAAAGGAAAAGTGACCGCTTGTTCTTTGGAAATTACGTCTTTATGTGTTAAGAATGACTAACGTCTAACACCTGTACATAGAAGCTTTATTATTTAACCATGAATATGAGCTTTTTTTTTTTCCTGCCTCTTGTTAAACTTCTTTTAAAGACACTTGAACATCACAAGGGTTCAAATCTGGCTCACCAGCACCATGACAACAACCCAGAATTTGTTATTTCATATGTTCAATGCATGGTATTTACTCAGTGTAGGCAATATTCAGTGCAGGATTGCAGTGTATTTCAATTCGTAGTTGGAACTAAATATGCCCAAATGAAACAGTTTCAACTGATGGATGCATTCTCACAGACAACCCCCATGCGCAAATTGAAGTAAAGGCGTTGAACTGAATCAGGCCATTCATTTTTCTTTCTTTGTTTCAGATTTGCCACAGCCGTACTGGTGAAATTAACCCCGTGAAGGTCAGCAACCTTGTGAAGCTCTACGTTCAGCGCTACAAGTACTTCCGAAAACACGGACGCAAAATGGATGAAGAAGAAAGGGATGACAGGGAGCATGGAGGGGCTTTTTAAAATGTTTTTCTGATCATTCACTATTTTGTGTTACTGTTTCTATTGTTTAGTCTTCTTGCATCTTATCTGTGTTATTCCATTGTAAATATGTTGAAAAAAATTGTCTTTAGAGGACAGGTCATGTATAGATGCTTCAATGGATCCCATGTATCCCAATAAAATCCCAAAACCTTGGAAATGCAACCAGTTAATAAAACACAAGCAGGGTCATGAAGGCTGTTGGGCATTTTGGGAAAGTCCTTACATTTTCTCAAACAGCCCTTGCTGGTGGGGCTGGTCTGACTGCTGTTGCTATGGGTTTTTGCATGATACTGTAGCTACTTGACAACCTTCACTTCCACCTCCTGTCGATGGCCGACGTCAAAAAGGCTTGGCCCAAATTTTCATCCCAGTATGGCCCTGCAACATAGTGGTTGTATAAACAGCAATCCATCCTCTCATTTTTTAGAACCGCTTTTCCTCACAGGGGTCACAGCCTTGCTGCCGCCTGTCTTAGCTGGCTTCGGGCAGTAGGTGGGGGACACCCTGAACTGGTTTCCAGCCAATCGCAGGGCTCTCAGAGACGAACAACCATTCACACGCCCAGTCACACCTAAGGACAATTTAATATGTCCAATTTACCTGCCATGCATGTTTTTGGAGTGTGGGAGAAAGTCGGATGGATTTGAACCGGGACCTTAGACCTATGAGGCAGACATGCTATTCACTGCGCCACCGAGCCGCCCGTGAACAGCAATATTTTATTTTATCATTATTATGTTCTTTATTGGTTTCATGTCTAGGATGTAATACACTACTTCATACTCCTCAAAATATGCTGTACAGTACATAAAATAAATATACTATTGTACTTCCTCTACACCCACCTGTCTCTTAGCAAATTATATGCAAGCCTGAGTGGCCAGACGGTTTGTCTCGAGTAATTATTTGACACTAGTTTATATACGGTTGACACTCAGCTCTTGGATTTTCATGCTGTCTTGACTTGAGTGATTGATTTTTCTGAGTTGAGTGACTGAACGTTTCATACATGTATTAAATATGTATTTGTGTGTGTGTGTATATATATATATATATATATATATATATATATATATATATATATATATATATATATATATATATATATATATATATATAAAACACACACACACATATGACAATCAAAAATTAATTAATGTTGCTTTATTTCTCGGTGTCCTGCAATACAGTCATCACTGCGTGTGTAAACCAATGTATGCATTATTTCCCGGGATTTGTAATATTTATGTTGCAAACTTTTAACGAAATGGAATAGACTAACTAAAAAAAATGTGTTGACATCCATGATTTTTTTGACTGAATAATTGGTCAAAAGTGAATCTTATTTCCACATATACAATATAAACGCAACGATTTTATAACGTCGAAGAAAATTAACCCTTTTACAACGGTTAAAAGCTGAGAGAACCAGATAGAAGACTTGTTTCTAACAAAGGGTGCTTAGACGTTCAATGGAAGCACAAATATATTTGTAAAATACAGGTGAATGTAAAAGTATTGAATCAACTTCCGAAGCAAAAGTATAGATCGTAAACTAGTTGCGTAAACTAACTCCCGTATTTTAAATTGATGCACGAGTTGAGAAGTACGGTGGCCCTGAAGTGCAAATGAAAAAAAACGAAGAAATAAAAAAAAAACAACCCAAAAGACGAAAAAAGGAAAACGTATTTCAAAAAGACAAAACAAAACGAAAGAGGGGAAAACGTATTTTAAAAGACGAAACGCAAAAAAAAAAAAAAACACTTTTCAAAATTCGGAACACACGCAACATTTCAAAAAGCAGTATTGCCACCGAAGTGCAGAGAAAAAAAATAGCACAATCAAAACGTGATCCCGCATCTACATGTAGCTACATTGTGAACTGAACAATGCCAAGTTGAGTGATCAATTTGGAATTTTTTTTTAAATCGGGTTACTATTTCCAGGTCCCTTGTGATTAATCATACAGCGGAGAGCACAAGCATAAGCATCTTGCAGTTTATAAAACACATAATTTGGTTAATGCTACTTTGCTACTTAAAGCTTTACTGTGGGCGTACACACTATACCCTCATTTGTGTCGTACTCGCCGCGCCTTGTTTTACGACGCGTGTAGCTGTTATACGGCATCCCGCCATTTTAATTTTACAGAAGTCGCACACGATCGTCTTTGGTGTTACTCGTGTTTCTGTTTGCGTTGGCCCATAAACATCTTAATTCCCTTACCGTGCATATACGAAAACCATCCCGTCGGAATCTGGTAGATATAAATGTGTTTTACATGTCCGTAAATTCGATGGTGTAATTTCTTTTGACGTCGGATGACTGAAGGAAGGTAAGAATATTCTGTTCCATTTTAGCAAAGCTAGCTTTGTGGTTGACGCGAATTTGTCGAATGTTGAATGAGCAAAACAAAAGCGCCGCCACACCTATTGGATTTATTCATTGTGTCTTTTGAGGAAAGCTTAGCCACGCAAACCATTTAGATTAAGCCCATTCTTAGTAGTCAACTATGACGAGTATGCTAGTTAGCACGTGACGCTAGCAACCATGTTTGCCTTTGTGCTTAGTGTTGACCTGACATACTGGATTGTTGTTGTTGTTTTAATCGCAGGTTTACCGTAAATTTTGTCTTTTTAGGTGAAAAAATGACACAATTTTTGCCCCCGAACCTTCTGGCTCTTTTTGCTCCACGCGACCCAATCCCTTTTCTGCCTCAACTGGAAAAGTTGCCGCACGAGAAACACCACAACCAACCTTACTGTGGCATCGCCCCGTTCATCAGGCACTTCGAGGTTGTTAGCATGTCACTTAGGACAGTAATACTCCCTAACAATGCCGTTTGGAAGGAAAGTTGACAATGTAATTTTTGTTTTTGTTTGTTATTAGGATCCCAGGGATGCTCCTCCGCCAACAAGAGCTGAGACTCGCGAAGAAAGGTTGGAGAGAAAGGTGTGTTTGGGGACTTACAAACTATCCCCGGATAACTTTGACCAATTTCCCTATAGCCTTTTCATTTGTGTGTGTGTTGTCTTTGCAACTGAAGTCACTTTTGTCACTATCAGTTACTCATTGCAACATCTAACTTACTTCATTTGCAGAGACGAGAGAAAATCGAAAGGCGACAAACGGTGGTGGAGACAGAACTGAAACTTTGTAAGTTTCTTCATAGACAAAGGACAAGTTATTTGAGCCGATTGTGCCTTCTGGGCTTGACCATATCTTCATACTTTCATTATTTTAGGGGATCCCCATAATGACCCAAATGCACAAGGGGATGCCTTCAAGACATTGTTTGTTGCAAGAGTGGTGAGTGTATATTGAAACTATGCTCCCCCCCCCACTAGCTCACCTGTTAATAACATTTTTTTGTACACTAGAACTACGATACTACAGAATCCAAGCTTCGTCGTGAGTTTGAAGTCTATGGCCCCATTAAACGGGTAAATGTACCTTTTGTTGCTCACTTATCACAACATTCTTAAATGTTTAAATGGCATAAAACTAAATACATTCTGTGTTTGAGCTAGCATTTCATAACCAGAGAGCCACTGATGATAATGTGCCTGTCGCTTGCAGATCTACATCGTCTACAACAAGAGGACGGGAAAGCCTCGAGGATATGCCTTCATTGAGTATGAGCATGAGCGTGACATGCACTGTGAGTCATGTATACCACCCGGAGCACAAAAACATTTTTCACATATTCATCAAGCCACATTCAGGGTGTTCTTCCTTTGGCAAAAACTTCTCTCATATATTGTTTGATCAGAAGTTCTTGCGCGTTACGTTTCACATATTGCATCATGAAAACCGTGTCGTGGCTGTGTGATGTTTGTGTGTCTGTTTGTTGCGTGTCGTCAGTTGACTGATGGTTTGGTTGAGGAGGGTCTTGCTTCATTCAGTGGGGCATCATGGGTCAAGAGGTAGAGGTGTGCGTCATCTGTGAACCTGAACCTCTTTGCCTGTCAAAGGGCATGTTGTCTTTTAACTGTTAGGTGATGTAGCTCTGTGGAAGAGCAACTCTGCTGGTTGGACACAATTGGTAAGCACAAGGTTAGACTAGTCACTCATTCAAAGGGTTATCTGCTGGAAATATCCACTGTTGATTTTGTGGAAACCCCAACTTTAGAGTGGATAGGTTATTTTGTGGTCTTCAACCCTGGTCATGGTGAGATAATAGAATCTAAATTTGCCCATATTGAGGTATTTGAATTTGTTTTTTGATGCCACTGTGGACAATCTAAAATTGCAATTAGACACATGGGTGGTGTCAACTAAAAAAACAACATCATCGTAGGATGTTGGCGGCACTAAGCTCTGCAAGACCAGAGTTGCTGATCACAGCAATATAGTGAATAAAGGAATAAATTGAGTGGGGAGGCCGGGTTAAACATCATATTAACTGTGTGTTATTCTCATTGCCACTGCAGCCGCCAATCTGTGATGGCTATTGGCCAGAGCTGGCTGGCAGATGATGATGGTTATGATACATCTACACCCTACTACCACTGCTCAGTGTATGGTTGGTATAATGGGTTTGTATGATGGGTAAGATTTCTTTCCACCCTCCATCTTCTATACAGGGAAGAGGAGCTACGTTCAATGGGAAAAGCGTTTTCAATGGCAAGCCCCAGAAGCTTTTCAAGTTAGTTTTCTTTACGACTTTGACCATTGAACGCACCCCTGAATGCTAGCATTTTTAATGGTACCCAGTGACTCTGCCCTTTTTGTTAAAGCCAACTTGGGTTTCTGCTCACAGCTTGTATTATTTTCTTATGGAGTTAGATGAATAGACCGAAAACAAATCGTACTGTTTTTTTGACGATGGCACGGCTGTCAACGTTTGTGGCAACGCTTAATACGTGGTATGCATCTGCATTTGGAATTATAGAATGCTCAGAAAGCACCCTATAAATCACCAATTTGTGATCAAGGTAATTGTCACACCCTCTTTTATTTTTAACCTTGGTTAGTTAGTTGGTTGCTTGCTTGTTCAGGAAATATATTGCCTTTATTCATAAGACCTTCAAAGATTGTTCTGGTGTAATCTGTTCCATTTTAGTCCACATCAAACCACTTTAAAGATTTCATATAGATTGGCCAATGCAGATTATTTTAGGAAACTGATTTTTAAGATGGTGCGTAGGGCAGCTAATGCTGTTAATCATTTAATTGAACTTGTGGTGGTAAGGGCTAAGATGGCTTTAATGGAAAAGGCAGATGTTTTCTTGTTAATTCTGATATAGGGGACCTTAAATTATTTATTCACTACCTAACCAAGTAGTTAAATTTAGCCACACAGCGCTCTTAATAAAAGTGATGAAAAAAAAATCTCATTTTGTACTCTTTTGTTATTTGTTTTATTTTTTTCCACTCCCAATTGGAATAAGGTTTAGACAATGGGTGAATAATTTCAGATTGAAACAAATTGTCTTATTTTAAAGTGGTTAGTGCAAGTAGAATGGCATTACGTATTGGCCTCCGTTATTTGGATAGGGGTAAAGGCAACGTCTGCCTTTTAGGCAGTTTTATTTAATTTATTTGACGTTTTGTTATTTTAACGGGTCAGTTTCGGGAAAACTGTTGTGGGTTTGGTAAGGCCCTGTCAATGGATGGATTTAAATGGCATTCTTTGTGAAGAGAGGAAGTGGAGGGGATCTGGTAAGGCCCCTGATTGATGTGTTGTGCCAAAGTGGTTTTGAGGGATTGTGGTAAGGCCCTCTGACTGAGCTTTTGAGACTAATAAGGTGGATGAGAGCTTCTGTCTTGTGTAAATGGTAAAACCTGAGAGGTTTTGGTAAGTCCTTGTCCTTCAACATCAAGATGATTGCGCCGTCATTCGTCAACACAGACGAGTGTAGCAGACAGCAAGAGGCATCCCAAGGTCAAAGTTCTTCGCTTGATGGTTGGAGATGGAGCAACAAACATTTGGGTGGTATCATAGGGTGAGGGGTGAAACACTGAATGAGTTGTTGTTGGTTTCATTGTGCTACTCTGGCATGGGAGGATTGTACTAAACAGGTAAAAGTTCACATTAAATAGAAACCTACATGATGTAACGAAAAGTTACATCTGGAAACGCCATTCAGATGGAACTTAAATTTGTGAGTGTGCAAGTGCTAGTCTTAATTGTTGAGCATTTGTAGTGTGTAAGTACAATGGCAACTAGCTCAGCAAACTTTAAAAGTCAAGCTTGTGTCGCAACAACACGAGAGATCAAATCAGTTTGATTTCCTATTTACACAAACTCTTGACACAGTACTTGCCACTGCCGGTCACAGACCAGTGAAATACATTTAAAAAGTGACTGTTGAGGTACACAATAAAAACAATTGAACGTTCATCGGGTGGAAGGAAGTCTACTCCCATTATCCTTGGGCTTTTATCCAGAGAGCAGCCCTCTCGGCTTCACCTGCTCCTGGTCAGTATGCTTAAGCACTGTTCGTTTCCTCGGCTAAAGTGACACATCATACTCTGACCACCCGTGTTTTTCTTCTCCCACTCTTCTTTAGCCGCCTACAAGCACGCAGATGGCAAGAAGATTGATGGCAGGAGAGTGCTGGTGGATGTTGAACGAGGACGCACCGTCAAAGGATGGCACCCTCGTAGACTAGGTCAGCAGACGTTTACTTAGCAATTGTAATTCTTTAGGAAGTTAACCTTATACATTTATATTTATTTCACCTAGGTGGAGGCTTGGGAGGGACCAGAAGAGGGGGTGCAGATGTCAACATCAAGCACTCGGGCCGAGATGATGCGTCTCGCTATGATGATCGTCCAATGGGGGGGTGGGTTTATTTTATTTTTGGTACACTAATAAAACCAAAGCCTGTGTGTAATTTACTTTTCTTTTTTCTAATTACTTTCTAGTGACCGTGATCGTGGGGACCGCAGGGAGCGTAGTCGCGACAAGGAACGAGAGCGTCGGAGGTCCCGGTCCCGCGAGCGCCGCCGTCACACCCGTTCCCGCGAGCGCGAAAGGGAGAGGGACAGGCAGCCGGCACCAGGGGAGGATGTCACCGCTAGCGGTAGGCGTCGAGACAGAGAGCGCGATCGTGCTGCGCCAGTTGGAGGAAACAGCAGGAGTAGAGAAAGGAGTAGGGATCGCGACAGGAAGAGGAGAAGCAGAAGTCGGGATCGCAAGCGTGAGCGCGAGAGGGCCAAGGGGCCTGAAGGAGAGGAAGTCAGCCAGGGAGACGGAGGCCCTAGTGGCCCAGAGGCTAGCGATCGTGCACTGGAACAGGCTGAAGGAGAAGCAGGTGAGGGTACAGAAGAGCGCAGGGACAGAGAAAAGGACAGGGATCGCAGGCGCAGCCATAGGGACAGAGACAGGCGTCGGGGAGATAGAGACCGGGACAGGGATCACAAGAGGGAGCGAGGGGATCGAGAGAGAGCTGAACGCAGGGAAGAACGCCACGGCTCTTTACGAGAAGACATGGGCCCACAAGATGAGATGGCTAATGAGGAGGGAGGAGCGCCCAACATGGAGGAGTACAGTCAGGATGGAATGATGGAACAGCAGTCTGTGCCTGATGAATATGCTTCTGGTGAGAATGGCTACAAGATGGAGGCAACAACTGGAGATGAGTATTAACTTAGACTTCAAAGAAATGTTCCATATTTTACTGTGTCATGACACCCTAAATTAATTTCTCGCCTTCCTCTCAACAAAAAAATGATACTGTATGTTCCACATGGTGTTTCAAAATGTGGATTTGCCCAACAAATCTAGTTTTTAGCAATTTCAATGTTTTTTTAATTGTCTATTTGAAGAAGGTGCTGTGCAGCCAAAAAAACCCAAGCCGTCACATTTTATTTTAAGCTTTATTTAGAATTTATTTGATAAGTCTAATTGGTAACAGATACTTTCTGTTTAGTGTTTGTGACATTTGAAGGGAATCGTGAGAAGATTCAAAGTTGTATTATTTGAAATTCATTAAAAAAAATATATATTGCTTGGTGTTCTTTAGTTTTGTTTATTCATTTAATTGTTGCTTAACAAATATGCTTTGTTTGATTTGTGTACTTTTATGTTCACAATTTTTCTTTGTACTGAACCATAAGTCCAAGCTACTGTAATTTATGGCACAAAAGTGGCTTTCAAGTGCAAGTCAGCAATTGTCTGAGGCAGTATTAAATTATTCCTGATAAACACTGACTGCCTCCTAGGCCAGCTGGTTAACAATGGTGCAAACTAATTTAAAAAACATGATGGAAAAAACCTGCACAAATGGAGACTCACTAAAATAAAATCATTGAAAATATCTCAAAACATTCACTGATGTGGATTCTGCTATTTAAATGGTAATTTATAGATTTAAAAAAAACACGAACAACTGCTGTGATTTTTTTTTTTTTTCAAGCTGGGGCTTAACCTTCAAGCTATCTTCAATATTTTGTGTGTGTGTGTGTGTGTGTGTGTGTGTGTGTGTGTGTGTATATGTAGTATCGTATTTTCCAGACTAAAAACCGCACCTGTATATAAGCCGCAGCAGCAAAAATTGACCAAAAATAACCTCTTTTGCCACCTATAAGCCGCACTGAACTATAAGCCGCAGGTCAAAACATCAGATATTTATGCAAAAAGATGGTATATGAAAATTTTAATTTTTGTGTTTATATTTTTTAACATCTACCAACTGCAACATCCTCTCTTTAACAGCATTCTGTCTCCCATTGTTTAATTGATGGATTAATTTAGTGAACATTGCACACACTGCACATAAATAATATATACAATCATAAATACAATCATGTATACTTTATATCAAACACAAACTTTTATACAAGATCTTTATGCCGTCCTCACTCCGAAGCGTCAGGCTTTTCGCCAGCTAGAAGGCTGGAAAACAACGTTTCAAACAACCAGACTGTCTTTACTTTTGCTCTGCTTTATTTGAACAATGGCCATTGACCATGACCCTCTTTAGGTCGCCGTAAAACTAGATAATAAAACACATAATCAGCTAATGATACATAGCACCTCTCGAGCGAACAAACAAGTTGCACATTTTCAGTGTCTCTTACGATAAACAAAACAGATGAACAGTGTCATAATTTTGACAACTTGTACACTTACGGACAATTCTCATCCAAGGCAAAACAAAATAAGATCAGAAATCTTCGAACATTAACCTGTCGTCTTGGCGTGCTGCCACATTGGAAACTGTGAAAAAGAATATTTCGAAGTAATCAGAAGAGGGTGCTCTAAGTCTATGTACAAATCTTAACAAAGGTAGTACAGTACTCAGATAAGCCTCACTGGACTAAAAACCGCGGCTACTTGAGCTACGTGAGCTACTTATAAAATGACCAAGTAAAACTACTGCAATGGCCAATCGAGCTATAGGATCAACATCTAGAGGCCTCATCTTGAACGTGACGTGAGTGGATGCTCACTGCAGGAAGGCGATGCAATGCTCATCAACCAAACTACGCGGTGTTGGCTTTGGCTGATTGCGTGAAAGGCATGGCGTAGCGTAGCTATTAGCTAAGCTGTCACGACTTGATCATGTTGGGGCTACCCAAAAATTTTTTTTTTATATATATATATATATATATATATACATATATATATATATATATACACACACACATAAGCACATAGACGGGTGTGTGCGTTTGCTCTCGGCACACCTACGAGTCACGTGATTGGCTCCCAGAGACCAAGCTGTCAATCAATGTGCTTACTACTATACTTACAATATGTGTGTGGGTGCCTTTGCTGTGGATGCGTTTGATGACTAACACGTCCCTGTGGGTGTAAAAGCGGGAGTTGGGGCGGGAGTAGATTGCAACTCCACAGGGACGGGTCGTGTAACTCATGACATGCACCTCAGCACACATTGTTGTCAACAGGGAGAGAAGAGCAAAGATGATGTTCATCAGACCATTGGAAATCTCTTCCCTAGATTTCTTTTATAATGAAATGCAGTGATGGGCAAAGTACACAGATTGTTTACGCAAGTAAAAGTAAAACGCGATGTGAAGAATGACGAGTAAATATAAAAGTGCTGAACAAAAAAATCAGGTAAAAGTACAAGCTTGGAAATGTACTTTAAAGTAAAGTAAAAAGTAAAGGGGGACACTTCCTCACCCATTCCAAAATCATGCATGGGTGGTGTATTGGACACTCTAAATCAGGGGTGCTCACACTTTTTCAGCATGTGAGCTACTTATAAAATGACCAAGTCAAAATGATCTACCCATTACAAAAATGTAAAACATATATTTATTTATAAATATATTGAGGATTCTTTATACGTGCATAACCGCATGAGCCAATATTGCACAACACAACACAATTAAATGTTTTTTGACATTACCGGAGTTTGTCTGTTAGGTCCTTTCCTTGAACAGTCCGAAAATGCCGCTCCACATTTCCCTTCTTTGGTTTTGCGATGGTAGACTGGCAGATCATGCAAACGTACTTTGAAAATGTCATTGTGAAAAAAAAAAATCCTCCTCCCATTCCGTATGAAAGTGATACGTTTTTGTCTTCTTACTTGGTCCAGCTCCCGCACTCATTTTTATACCCTTTCTTAGGTTTAAGAGAAAATACTCGCTGACTAACTTGTTAGTTTTACTACACTTTGGGCCATTATTTGCGCATGCGCAGCGACCAAAGTGTCAGAAAAATTCTGATTGTCATCTGACTGGCTACCCTGTATATTAATCAGGTGACAGGATGGATGAGGCATCTATTTTTTTTTTTTAATGTCATGTGATCTACCAATACTACCTTTGCGATTGACTGGTGTCCCCCAGTTTACGAGATTAATCCGTTCCGCGGTTGGGATCGTAACGTGAATTGGCCGTATGGCGGGCAATCCAAAACTATGTTACTTAGCTAATGCTGTAAAACCCCAGGTAAAAACATAAAAACTGTTTATACATATTAAAAATTGGCATCAAAATAGTATAGTAAGTACTAATTGTATATAATATATATGCATATAATTAAATAATGTCATGAATAAAAAAATATATATAGGATTTATTTACCTTTATGTGACAAGCTTGTTATGGCCATATTCCCTAGTGAGGGTAGCTTAGGCTAGGCTGGCTTAGCTTTCTTTATATTTCTTGATTATCTCCAGTTTCTTTTCGATACAAATTATCTTCTTACCTCTCTCTGGACCCATGGCTAGCTAATTCAAGTTTGAAATAAGCACTAAAATGCACTATGAATACGGTTTTGTAACCACTCACAATAGAACAAAGCTTTACCATTCCGCCATTTTGAAACGAATGAGGCCGACCAATAGCAAACCAGCATCTTAGTGTTTCCAGAACCCCAACCAATAGAAGACCAGCATCTTAGGGAGTCGATACGCCGACCAATAGCAGACCAGCATTGTAGTGACGTGTTGCAGCGGAGGCAATTTGACACCAACAGAAAATAAGAGCAATGACCTAAAAACGCCTCAAGAGGGAGGCAAAACAACAAACACAACCAAACTCACAGGTCATGACGAAACTCAGTATTCCACATTGTAACGTGAAAAAAAACATAAACCAGGGACGCTGTAACCCGAGAGTCCACTGTATATCATTTTTATACTTTACAAAATCACCTTGCGGGCCAGATTAAACCTGTTCAGGCCAGAACCAGCCCCCCAGCTATATGTTTGATACCCCCGCTCTAAATTGTCCTGAGGTGTGATTGGGTGCGTGAATGGTTATTCGTCACTGTGTGCCCTACAAGTGACTGCCAACCAGTCCTGGGTGTCCCCGCCTACTGCCGGGACTGCTGGGATTGGCACCATCAAGCCAGAGACCTCAGTGAGGCTAAGCGGCTACATGCGTAATGCATGAATGGATGCATTACTTGACGTACTGTACTTCACTATTAAGTTGGCAGGATTTGATATAGTTGTTATTTACAAGTCACACTTTTGTGTTCTGGATGAGACCAGGATTACCTTTACAAGTATGGTATCATACTCATAGGCCCATCTTTTAATCAATTTTTTAAATACTATATTCTTTCTTAATGACATTTTACAGCAGTATTTTTTATTGTTCTCAAAGTGGCGCGAGCATCGAGTGGCACATCCAGACTATTACATTAATAATGAGCATTATCCCATTTAAAGCAAATAAAATTAAGTTGCGCACTGTGAAAATCATCCATCCACCCATTATCTGTTTTCACTAGGGTCGCTGGCTTGCTCGCGCCTATCCCAACTGTCTATGGGCAGTAGGCGGGGGACACGCTGGATTGGTAGCTAGCCAATCATAGGGCACAATGACAAACACCTAAGGACGGTTTAGAGTGTCCAATACACCTGCCATGCATGTTTTTGCAATGTGGAACTAAGTCGGAGAGAACCCACACAGGCTCACGGAGAACATGCAAAATCCACACAGGTCAGCGCGAGCTGGATTTGAACTCGGGACTCTGAACTGTGAGGCGGACGTGCTAACAACTTTTACTCCCAGCTGCCCTGTGCAAATCAAAAAACCAAATAAAAACATATACGGATGCCAAGGACATCAAAAAATGTAAAACTCTAAACATCCACTCTCCTTATTTGCACAACAGTGTAGAGTAATAAACGGATAAATAAAATGATAATAATAATATAATATGATCAAAATGATTTTTGATTTTCATATTTCTGCCTTTGAGACATGTTGTCTGCAGCCCAATTCAATAATGCCTAATATGCATATAAGATTTCACCTTAAATTTAGGGAAACAACATTTCTGTTTGGTTTAAGCTGAGTAATCAACTCAGTGATTTGTATGGTGCTATCTACAAGTTAAAGGCACCCAGGCACAGATTAATTAAATCAATCAAAGTATGCTGGAAAATCCCCACAATTTTACTTGGTAGTAAATGAGATTTTTCTTTCTGAGATTCGACGGAGTTCTTGGAGGCAACCATCCCATGACATTTTGGCTTCCCCAATGAACGCGAAGAAATCCTTCAAGGAAGGCCATAAGTGAGAGTGAAAGGCTGCGGGCTTTAGCCTCTTGAGCCTGTGCTTATTCGGCTTATTTGTCCGTGTCAATGCTATTTTTCTTATTTAACGCTACCTTCTAGCAAAGGTACCTACTGCTATCTGCTCTCGAAGTTATGTGGCGCTGACAGTTGAGGGATGTCCCAGCATTTTTATTTTTTAATCTAGCGGCAGCCAGGCTGATTGGTCAAACACGGTTTACTTAGTTTGCGCAAAGATGCTGAAAGCAAAGCAACAAGGCATTTTATCGTGAATTGTTAAAAATAAAAAAAAATAAATAAAATCAAAAATTCATGATTTACTTTTGTGAACAGATTTCTACTGTAATCCCAAAGGATGACTCTTTATGTTTACTATTTTTCTGTGGACAAATATTTATTTCTAGTGATTTCTTTTTGGGGACAGATCCGAAACTTTATGTTGATTATTTTTTGTGGACAAATATTTTAAATAATTAAGTTATTTCTTTTTGATAACAGATCATTTCTGTGATCCTAAAGAGAACACTTTTATTATTTTTTTGTGGACCAATACAAATGAAGCTTGAAGGGTTCTAAAGTTTAATGAATCAAACACTAATGGCATGATTTAAGACTTTTTTCTTTCTTTTTTTTTAACCCGAAATTGCTTTGCACTGGTTGAGGGGTACATCACTGAAAAAATGTTGAGAACCGATAAAATGAAATAGACGACCACTGCTCAGCAAAGCAAAGCACAAAAGAAAAAAGTATACATGCTTGTGCAATGTTGTGCCTCACAATGGCTTTTATGACCTTTTATGTCTTATGTGCCTCACAATGGCGTGTGTGACCTATAAAATACAGCCTAGAAAGGTAAAAACAAAACATGAATAAATAGGACGTATTTAAAATATGCATTCTCACATGTGCCGTTCAAATCTGCGTTTACAGGTCGCTTTTCATCGCCAAGGTTAGTGTGATTCCAGTGCAATCTTGGTCTCTTTTACGTCGTTACGTACGCAGACGCGCGACGCCTCAACTCCGCCTTGCCCCTACGTAGATTTGCCCGCTCGCATTGTGAGTCTCTCGTCATTGCGTCGCTCATCTCCGTATCCCGGTACGCCCTCTGACGACTTCCTAACGATGGAGCAAGCAATGATGTGAAGACGAGTCTCGCTGACAATTAAAACACAATGATGTCCTCTTTCTACCATCCAGCCAAGGAGGCAGATATGGCGGCCATGGCGGAACCGCTCTGCTTAGAAAGAGGTACTGTATGTAACACTACTAACAGCGGCATGCCGTTTTTATTTTTCAAATTATATAGGCTACGGCATTGTACACATTTTTCACTCCGTTTCGATCTACATTAACTTTTCTCAATTTCACATATCAACTACTGTAATAATTGAGCAATGTAATTGTGAAACGGCGTTATGGTTTGGGTCCCATTTGGACATGTACGGAACAGGTGTGTATAACACAATTAACGTGGTCGTACGTCTCCATAACGTCACAAGATAATGGTTGGAAACGTAGCCGGGGTGCGGTTAAACCACGGTTGCAACATTAGGCTTACTAGCAAACTCCACTCGGATGGTGTTCTTTGTTTCGGGCAAGCCGTTACTAACCACTGTGACGCCAGACCCAAGTGAATGGTTACTGGTCAAGTGGACTTCAAAATGTCTCACCTTTGTGTCTGCCGCAAGTGCCTCATAAGCCCTCTTAAGTCTTTATCATGGCCCACCTGGCATTTACTGGAAACCTTTCCCAAAGGCGTTTCTAAAAGTCCTAGATGTGAATAGCCATTTTCAGTCCCGTCACTGCTTTTTGTTAAATGCAGTGCTTCTCAATTATATTTTGAAAATATTATATTTTCCGCTATGAGAAAACCTATCTATATGACTGCCAATTCCCGCTAAATGTTTCCATTAGGTAAGTGATTGGCATTAGTACTGACTTAAATTTGAGTTTGGTTAAAAAGTCACATGCTAACCCAGTTCTCAACATTTTTCAATAATGTACCTGTCATGTTCTGTCTATTTTTTGTTGTGGGTTTTGGGTTGTGTAATTTCAGTTATAGGTTCTCTGTGTTTCCCCGCGTGTCATCACTGTAATTAACCTCACCTGTCGCCCGTGTGTTCCAGCCTAGTGTTTCCTCCAGTCAGTTTCCCCGCCCCTTGTTGTTCCCAGGTGTCTTGCGTCTTAATTAGTTCTGTTAGTATTTAAGCCCCAGTGTTTTGCCTCATTCCTTGTAAGGTCATTGTACGTCTTCCCCTCACTGTCTTGCCTTGCGCTGCCCTGATCCCATCCTTCCCGTGCTGCCTCCCGTTCCTTGTTGCCCACATTAAGTTTCAGTTTAGCGTTTTTGTTTGTACTTTGTGTTTTTCGGTTCTTTTAACCCTGCCTTCGTTGCCATTAAATCAACCTCATGTGACCCTTACCCCAGTCTGTCCTGCATTTTATTGGTTCCGCCTTTCCCGCATCCCGCACCTCCTCAAACTGCCATGCCCAATCGTGACAGTACCTCATGCAAAATATTTTTTCCATAGGTTACACCCTATGCAAAGCATTTTTGGATGGAAAATAAATGACTTAAACCAAAGTGCTATGCTCTTTGTATGGTATTTGATTTAATAAACTTGGGAGATACATTTGCATTGGTATTTATCGGCACATTTTATCCAGCAACTCCAGAAGATAGTCTTAACAACAATGACATCACCAAAAGAGGACTCTACACTCTATTGGTTGCTTCATATTCCAATTTATTTGCTCTCAATTTGAAAGCGATATTGTATTGTGGCATCACATTAAAAGCATTAAATTTGCTGATACCTGCAGAAATCTTATTAAAATCTCTCATATCCTTTGAATTGCCTTCACGTTGCCCAATTGGCACGAATAACCGCATTTGAAAATCACAGGTGACATCTTGAGCCATTACTAAATCACTAGGTAGTAATAGATGTGTGTATTTTGTTTGTTAGATGTGTGTAGAGTGATTGAGTTGTTGGACCGGCTGCAGCGCAGAGGTGAATTGCCTCCTCCCAAATTGCAGGCCCTGCAAAGAGTGCTGCAGAGCAAGTTTTGCGCCGCAATCAGAGAGGTATGAATACAAAGATTTTTTTTCCTGCACAGTACATCAATGTGTTTTTGGTATCATGAAATCCGCAAAATAATTACTGCATTTTGCCCCATCCTATTTAACCCTCATGTTGTATTTTGATAATTTTTCGGATCATTTTCTTCCGCATATTTTTTTCAGTATTTAAGCCAAGAGATGCCACACTTTTTTTGGTGCTTAGTTGATCTTTGAAATGTTGTCACCGTCTTGGTGAAATTTCAGCTCCCTAATGCCTTCTTTCATTGCTTTCCTTTTGATTTGAAATGCTTTTGGTGTAAAAATCAGATGATTTGATAAAGTACTGCACAAGGGTTAAATCATGCCTAAGTAATAATTTCATGCCAGAGTGTGAAAATAATTTGACAGTACATTACCAGGTAAGACCATAGCAAGATTAGACTAACTGTTCGGGTTATCTCGCACTCAGTCGGGGAGAGCTATATTGCAGATAGACATGCAGTGAAGGCTTCCTGCATGCCAGACAGACGGGTTAACGATAAATGCCCTTGGCACGTGCACTCCTCGGACGTCGAGCTACTTCAGTGCACATATCTTCTAAATCTTACATTATTAAACCTGATACAATAACTGTACTGGTATCCCTTCCAGTGTTCCCTCTAAGCTGCGCGCATGTGCAATTGCGCACTGCTTGCACGTTATCGCACAAGAAAATGTATGCTGCGCATAAAACAGAATGCAAAATAAACATATTAAATAATATCCAATATTAGACCTCATCTGATTGATTACCGGTAGACCAATTATATTGTTTTCCGTACCATTTTGCATTGTGACAGCGAGTGACAATTGTCCAGCCAATCATACGATAAGTTTCTCTTCCTCTATTCATCCAATTAAACGCACTGACAGAAACGTTCCCTGCATATACGCTTGCATATACTGCAGGTTAGCTAGCTAACAACACTGTGACGTTAAGAGACACAAATGCTAACCTGCGGTAAACGAACGAGCAGCGACACATCCACTCACCCAGCGAAAGTAAAAAAGAAATGCGCTTCTTTTAAGATGGAATGGCTGTCGGAGTATATCCAAATAGAAGAACAAGCGGTAAAAGTGGGTGAGGTTTTTTTTCTTTTTCACAACTTGAGGCTCGTTAATTGCCATGGTGACAAGTGACATCACACTGTCAGGAGTAAAACACTTATTGCTAAGATATAAAAATAGCAAACTTGTTGAAAATGAACAAAAACTTTAATGATTTGTTTGGCAACATTGTACGAGTTGAGACTTCTGGCCGCCTGGTTTACGTGTATGCTTGCCCAGGTTCAAATACAATAAATAAAATAAAAAATGTCACAGGTCTATCTTTGATTCAATAAAACATCAACTGATTTCCATAGTAGTTCCAAAGCTCTTCAAACAAAGATACTTCAAATAAAAGGCAAACATTACGATCAAGAAACTGTGTTCTCTAATCTGCAATCAATCTCAACTATTCCCTTTGATGCATGCTCCATGGCTTTTCAAGGACCAATATTATAAGGGCAGTAACGCAAATGTACATAGGGCAGTGAGTCAAAACAACCAACAAACAAATAAATAACTTTCTCGCTCTTGGCCATTACAAAAACCTAAATTTAAATTAACTCTGTTTTTGTGATCAAAACCAATAATAATTCCAAATGCTGTGAATTGGCCCCTACAATGTCAATGTCAACAATGTCAATCATAGATGCATCCTCCTCCCGTATTGTTCCTGGATGACGCTTTTCACCTCAGCTATCCCCTCATAAATGACGGGATAAGTACCCAGAAACACATTACCGGTCCACACATATGTTTAAAAGTTGTTGGACATCATCACGTCGTGCTATTCACATGAAATCGTGGAGTTCCGAGCTGCCTTGCATCATCAAAGCACAAGCCACAAATGAGCTCACTGGCTTAGTCCTTGGCCGCATCTAGGCCCCTGGATAGACTCAGCGCGACATCAGATATGCGCACGGTTATTCGCAGTGTGCATGTCTGAAGTTGCTCTCGCCGTAACATTGGCATGTGCATTTGAGACATCAACTCTGCTGGTATTATGGATTAAAGTAATGTCAGAATACCCTAAGATTTCCACAACAGCACTGAAAACCCTGTTGCCATCTCTGACATCATATCGGTGTGAAGTCGACCGGACATAAGCAACACACCTCAGGTGTACCAGCATTACTGTCACAACTTTCATCCATCCATCTATTTTCTAGAGCCACTTCTCCTCACAAGCAGTTTCTTTTCCTCTAGTCCTTTTTCATTTAGTGCACCTGGCTTGCTGGTGCCTATCCCATCTGGCTTTGCGCAGTAAGCTGGTTACCAGACAATTGCAGGGCATACAGAGACGAACAACCATTCACGCACCAAATCACACCTAAGGACAATTCAGTATGCATGTCCAATACACCTGCCATGCATATTTTTGGAGTTTGAGAGGAAGCTTGAGTGCCCAGGGAGAACTCACACAGGCTCAGGGAGAACATGCAAACTCCACACAGGAAGGCAGAAACAACTCGTGTCCCTTTAACTGTGAGGCCGATGTGCTAACCAGTGCGTCATCGAGCCACCTGTAACAACTTTCAATGGTAGCAAAAATACTACAGAAAGGTATTCAGATTTTTACCGAAACCAAAACACATCTTCAGCAGCTGAGAACACCCTGTTTTTCTAAACAAAAAATTCATTAAAAAACAGTAAAACAGCAGCAAATATCAGAATAATAATGGAAGCAATGCAAAAGTACTGCAGCCCAATAAACACCTTTTACCGTTAGAGGTTTCTTTCTTGTTTTCCTGGCTGAGAAGTCTTTGACGAGGCTGATAAAATCCAATTTTCTAGAACATCACTCTCAATGCAGTATTTGCCAATTTTCTTGTGAAAAATGTTTTGGAAAAAATCGTTTTTGTCTTATTCGTTTTTGTCGTATTCGTGGCGGTTAGCACACTACAGCTAACCTGCGGCCGGCACACTGTCGGGTGTGTGTCGGATGGCTCAGTCGACCTCCCAAACTCCACCTCTGAGACCCATAGTGAGGCGCGATCGGCCTCGAACTAGTTGCGGCTACATCTACGTTATCTTGCTCGTTGTTCACACCCCATGCACGCTGTGGATGGTCATGACCGTGTCAACCAGGAGAAGATTCAGTAACCTTGAAATATTCTGTCAGTACTCCAGCTGCGTTTTCCACTTTTGAGCTTCGCTATATTTTTTGCCCAACATCTTGCCACTGTGGGAATGAGAATGACAGCAGTGCTGTCACTGCTGATTGGCAATCATTATTTTTTTTCATACTTTATGGGCCAATCAAATTTTCCACTAAAAATTGACATCCAATTGTCTGACGAGTCAGAGGACCCCTCCACACGTAGGGCGCCTAGGCCGCAACCTAGGGAAGCCTGAGCAATAATCCGCCCCTGCCCATCACTCCTAGATGGGACCGTCTCGTTGCAGAGAAACAAGCTCAGGGCTCTCAGTAATTCAGCGTTTATGGTGAGTTGTATTTTTTTATATACTTCTGTTTGGTCTGTCTGATCTGTTTGGTCCATGAGAGTATTTTCTGATACAAAAGCGGTCTGTGGCTCAAATAAGGTTGGGGACCACTGACCTAACATACAGTACATGGGAACTCTGCATAGCTAGAATGACAGAGTCCAACACTTTGCAAAACACTGACATATTTTATTTCATGGTTTTTGCTTCCCTTCTCATTTTAATTGTTTCTACTCTGGTTTTCATCTTGTAGGCGTACACTGCTGTGTGAGTGAATACAAATCTTCACTTTTACTTACCCCTACACACTCTTTTGCAGACCACTTTGCTGTTCTGTTAAACTTGTGTATTTGAAGCTTCAAATAAATGTTTTACTATTTTACTAATCTTAACCAAAAATCCTAAAAATTCCACAACAGCTTCAACCTAATCTGTGTGTGCCCTCATTGGTCAATGGTCGCACCAGGAGCCAATCACAAGTCTTGTAGGAGTGACTGTCTCCCTCATGAAACTCACACACGCAGGTTAGGTTGAC
This sequence comes from Hippichthys cyanospilos, assembly GCF_059441005.1. Taxonomy (NCBI): domain Eukaryota; kingdom Metazoa; phylum Chordata; class Actinopteri; order Syngnathiformes; family Syngnathidae; genus Hippichthys; species Hippichthys cyanospilos. The sequence goes on along the minus strand of NC_142384.1, from coordinate 2,573,970 downwards.
ACGAAGGAAGAGGTGAAGGAAGGAATGCCGAAATGGAGCATTGTAAATCTCTTACCTCAATTTCTTTTAAACACTTAAAAAAAAAAAACCACACACACACACACACACAAGCAACTTCTCTGTTGATATGCAAAGCTGAACAGACAAAGCATTTTGAGAACATTATACTTCCATTGTTGCTATAGCTTTTGTATCTTGCCTTGTCAGTTTTTGATTTTGTGTCTGTCTCTACTCTCTGTCAGGTATATGAGCAGCTCTATGACACTCTAGACATTGTCGGCGGACCAGAAGTGCGAGCCCAGGCAACAGCCAAGGTATTAAAAGCAAACGAAATACAAGTCTCGTTCTGTACTTAATTAGGCATAAGCCCACAATAGTTTGTTTTTGTCAGTTCTACTTGCTTACCCTAGGACTTGTCTCCATGTCAACAATATACAGCCAGCCTGTAGAATACCGTACAAAGTCATTCAATGTTGAGAAAAAATGTTACTGAGTGAGACACCTAAAGCCCCTATCCCACTGAGGCCTGAACATTGGCAAGTGTCCGCATTTTTTTTTCATCTCAGGGTTAGTTAAAAATCACCAGAGGTTGCCAAAATGTCGCGAGAGGTCCTCCCATGTCTTCAAAAACTATTTGTGACAAGAGCAGCACAGGTGAACGTCTCCCAATCTCTGGCGACATTTTGGCAACCTGTGCTGACTGGTGACCTTGAACGAATCCCAAGGAGATCAAAAGAGTCACATTCGTCCCTCATTGGGCAGTTCGTCTGTACTGATCGACAGTTTTCCGACGCACCGCCGACTGACATAAACGGCGGAACTGTAAATTTTGTCCGTCATTGGAATCATCACTACCTATACCACCTGTCACTGTTGGTATGTCACTTCACCCAGTTAAATCTTCTAGATTTCAGAGAAATGTTTAACTTACCATATACTTAGGAGCATAGAAATGTAAACACAGTTTGAATAGGTAGCAGGCATATATACATGCACTCAGGAATAATTGGCTGAGGATTAAAGAATTAGTATGCAGCAGCTACTATTAAGAGAGAATGTGCCCTTAAAGCAGTGGTCCCCACTACCAGTCCATGGCCCGGCACTCCGGGCAAAATAATGAACTATTTCCGTTTTAAACACCATTTGAGTCTGAAAGATATTTTGAAAAACCTTTTCTTTTGAAAATTGGCCAGATTCTCTTGGATTCCTTTTGGTCACTTGAGCACCAAAATGTTCCTCACAAAGTAAAATGAGCAAGACGTTGTTGGGAAAGGGAAAAGACCCAGTCAAGAGACAGGTGACTAGCATGCAACTTGAAGAAAAAGAAAGCTTATCAATATCAAAGCTCAGCAATATCAGGAGTCCTACTTGAAATAGTGACTTCTCACGGTGAGGAATTCCAGCATCAAAAACGGACCCATAAACCGACAAGAAATGGATTCCTGTCTCACGACCTACTGTATTTGTTAGCAAACCAGATGTGCTTGCAAATGATGGCAGCATCATAATTATGTTTGAGGCTCCCGAGAGAAGAGAGAAACAAGCTGAGGGCTTCCATTAGTTTTGCGTTAATGGCGAGTTCATATTTTATGTGCACTTAAAATTTTCATCCTGCCCAGGCCACGGTGGCAGCGTTTGCAGCCAGTGAGGGCCATGCACATCCACGAGTGGTGGAACTGCCCAAGACAGATGAGGGGCTTGGCTTCAACATCATGGGGGGCAAAGAGCAGAACTCCCCCATCTACATCTCTAGAGTGATACCTGCGGGGGTAGCCGATCGTCAGGGGGGGCTGAAGAGAGGAGACCAGCTGCTGTCCGTCAATGGAGTGGTAGGAAGGAGCTAAGAACATAATGCTATCTATGAAGTGAAGAATATTTATAATATTTACAGTGAATTGTATCACAATTATTTTGTATAGGTTATTCTGTGTTAAGGCACATCTTAACCAAAGAGTTGTAGGCCTTTTGGGAAGTAATGTGTCACAACAAACGAACAAAAACAGTGTGTTTCTCAAGCCATTAACATTGCAGCATCGAGAGGAGCAAATTCTTAACACATTAGATTTGGTCAATAATTTGTAAAAATTGTTTGTAATCCCTGTAACACCTATGCTAATTTCAATTTTCTCAAACAGTGTGAGCATTAAAGGGCCTAGATCATGGTATTTTTCCACTTTCCACATTTAAATATATGTGTATAAATTTCATTTGGCACATTGGCAATTGAATTTTGTTTTGGTGATCGGGGTTTTTGGGTTTCTGTTTTTGTGTTGTTTTTTATTTTTATTTTTCATGTTGCTAAGTTAATGTTTCTGTTCCCCTCATGTTTGTTCTCGTTAGTGTGATGGTGTCCATCTGTCTGTGTTTACCCGCCCCCTGTGTGTCAATCAATCAGCTTCGCCTGCCTATTGTTCCTGTCCAGCTGTTTTGTTACCTTTTTTGTCACCTCATTACCTCATGTAGTGTATTTAGTTCTATGTTTGCTTCCGGTTAGTTGTCGGAAGATTGTATTATTGTCTATGTCTACCGTCGCAATCAAAGAGTTGTGCATATGTTTCCTGTTGATCCCCTTCAAGCCAGTTCCATTTTTTCTTTAGTTGTAGTTGTTTTCAGTGTTTTTTGGTTATACTTTGCAAGTCCTTTTGGCCACGTTCGTTTTCCACCCTGTTTTGATTAAATTATTATTCTTTAAAAGCAATCTGCATCCATGCATCTTGGGTCCACCTTCAAACCGACAATGTCTGATCTTAACAAATTTCTTATTAAATGAGTTTTATTCAACCAGGAAGTAAAACCCCTTGTTTGTATGTGGCTGCCTCAATTTCTTCATGATGTCGTTCAATGCTGGCTGGCCACGAAACGTCCATCCATCTTGACCACTAATCCTCATGAGTCTCGCGGGTGATGGCGACTATTCCGGCTAAACGACTTTTGTTTTCCTTTTTGTCAGACATTGAGAGAATTAAAAATGTAAAATTCAAAAATAGGAACTTTAAAATCTCAAAATTTCTCAGAGGTTTTACCTTCTTCAGACTGTCCAATATAAAGGAAAAGAACAGTTGATTCTAAAACAAGGACTATTCCAACAGCATGAAGAATGGGGTAAGAAACGTGTTATACTGACATTAAAATGCAAAATCGCATCAATTCCCTGCTCTCACTAACACCCATTCCTCCTATCAAATTAGTCCCTGAGCATACCCAGTATTCATAACAATAGTTCTACCCGTGGTTTAATTATTTACTACTGACGTCGATTATCCAGCTATGTGCCCTAAACACACATTTTCGCCACTTTGGCATTTTCTACAGTTAAACGTTGCAACTAATACAAGACATGTTGCTGTTTACTTGGCTGACCCGATGCAAAATTTTGCCTCCATAACTCAAAACGAAAATAAAAGACATGGTAAAGGTTGGCAGGTATTTCCTCTTGTGCCGGCGGGATGGGGACGGTGTGGGGGAGGTACGGAAAGTAGATGCAGTCCTTCAAGCCCAGGGAAGTCATACAAAATATTCAATTTGGATCTCACAGCATCACTACATAATTCGCTTATGTTATGTAACATATTTTTGTATTTGAAGTACATTTTTTGTTCAATTTTCACACTACTTTCTGTAGATGACAAAACCTTTGTCTTGCCAAAATTTATGTTTCCATTAAATGATAAATCTTTTTTCAGTGAAACAAATATATTTTGGCAAACAAGTGGATATATTTATGAATGCCTAAAAGGGCGTCACTAACTTTTTGAAGTGACAGTAATATGCTTGTCTAAGTCATGGCCTACTCTAGAAATGACCTCTAGTACACTGTAAAGCGCAGACATCGAACTCCAGTCTGAGGGCCGCAATCGTGCATGTTTTTGAACCCTCTCATTTAAAAACACCTGATTCAAATGCCTAAACAAAGGGTGTCACTAACTTGTTGAAGTGACGGTAATATGTTTGTTTAAACCATTGTCTTCACTAGAAATGACCTCTAGTACACTCTAAAGCACAAACGTCGAACTCCAGTTCGAGGGCTGCAATCACGCATGTTTTTGAACCCTCTCATTTAAAAACACCTGGTTCAAATGATTAGAATCATTTTCAAGCTCCTGCACAGCTTGCTCCCATTAGAATCAAATGTGTTGGGTAGAAAAAAAAACCCGAAAAACATGCAGGATACCAGCCCTTGAGGAGTGGAGTTAAACACATCTAAAGCATCGGTCTCAAACTCCAGTCCTCAAGGACCTGCTTCTGTCTTAAACACACCAGATTCAAATTATTAGCTCATCAGCAAGCTCTGCAGGAACTTGAAAATGATCCTAATCATTTGAACCAGGAGTATTTGAGCGAGAGGGTTCAAAAAGTGCAGGATACAGGCCCCTGAGGAGTTTGAGACCTATGCTAAAGTCAAACTGTGTTTATTGTCAGGTGCAAAGTATAGAAACACATTTCTCCATACAATGAAAAACATTGACATGAATGTCCTAAATATAAGTACCAAGTTAAGACCAAAAAAATTGTAAAAACACGCAGTTAACAGAGTATAAGTATGAAAATAGGTGTGTTAAAAACAACATAGTTTTGGGTAAATGGACTTTTACTTATATAGCACTTTTCTACCTTAGGTACTCAAAGCGCTTTACACTAACAACCCATTTTTAGACGTGGTTTTGTGCAAAAAAACCCTGAAGGTTTGGTCAAATTGACTTGAATTGGACTAGTCTTTTTTTGCTGTATTTTTTTTTCAGTACCTCAATGACATCATAGCAATAGGTGAACACCTAACAAGAGTGTGGTTGTGGTTTTAGACAGTGGAGGGTGAGCACCACGAGAAGGCTGTGGAGCTGTTGAAAGCCGCCCAGGGATCGGTCAAGCTGGTTGTGCGCTACACCCCAAAGGTCCTCGAGGAAATGGAAGCTCGCTTTGAGAAGATGAGGACTGCCCGGAGACGACAGCAACATACAAGCTACACGTGAGACCACAAACACTGCTATGGATAAACCAAGGACGGCGATTTAAGAGTCTGACATTTGGCCTAACATCAGCGATACGCACGTGTATGCCTTTGTGATCTTGTGTTGTTGGTATAGCGCCATTTTGCCTCTCTTCTTGCAGATCTCTGGAGTCCAGAGGCTAAGAGATCCAACGTCTTTATCCACATCATCACCCAATCTACCTGACTCCTGTGTCCCAGTTGGAGGCATGACTATAGACAATAAGTAGTAAACCAAAGTAGCCTATTAACGCCTGCTACCTGAAATGAAGCCAAACGCTACTGTCAGGCTTTATCCTTCCATCCTTTCCTCGGTTTCTCAGAAAAAACAATATCTTGTAGTGTAAAATTCTGATTTTAAATCTTCAGTGTCCAAACGGTATAGATGTTTGTGCTACGTGGTTCAACTAGATCTTATTGTTCATATTTTGTGCATACATACTGTATGTGGTCCACTGTGCTCTTAAAAAATATGAAGTTTAAGCAAGTGCGTGCAAAAAGATACTTCAGCCTTCAAGACCATTTCTGTGACAGACGTCGCATTAGAGGGTTGACCATTGGCAGTAGGTAGAAATACCCTCGTTGGCTGCTATATGCGACATTAGGTTTAGGTTTGTGACTTCCTTGTTTACTCATGAAATAAATGGTGTCAGTCCATCTCGCTCTTTATCTTTTTTTGCAAATGGCTACATCATTGCAGCGAGAAACATCGTTTGAGGACATAATTTTTTATTTCAACAGTGGTTTAACTGTATTTCAAATTGAACTGTCACACAGTAAGAAAACAGTTAGGCTTTTGTGGTGACTTGTGAGCCATGTTAAATTCTTGACGTGACCTCTGCTCTCCTGACCAAGGACCTGCTCACCTCTGATAGGGAACGACAACCTGCTCACACAAAGACAAATGAGTATGTCTACAGTAATTTTGTGTGCGTGTGTGTGTGCATGCATTTTACCTGCCAAGGCCATTGCAAGTTTCAGCTCATCTTTGAGAAGTTCCAGAACTGCAATAACACCTTCTTCCCCCTGGACACCAGAAATATTGCGTACAATTCATTCCAACAATATACTGAATCGTGCATTATCGCCAAAGCACAGAATTTTTAAAGTCATTACGATTTGGTCCAAAGTTAAATAGAGCATGTCAAAATGCAACTTGCAACTGGCATGTTCTTGCTTGTCCAACCTGCATCAGAGCCTCGCCCTTTTTCCGTCATCATTGGTCCATCATTTTTTCAAGCCATAAAATAGTAATCCTCAATCCGTCTGTGTATTTTTGCCCAAACTGCCGTCATCACTAGAGCGCAAAATTTGACTTTTTTTTTTCTTTTCCTGGTTCATCATTGGTCAGGCGCTCTTCTACTTTTGTCAGCACTCATTCTAATTATTTTTTCTGTTTTAGTTCTTACACTCAAAGTTAACACCATCTCTGTGGTTCTATAGTTACACTGCAATGGAAATACAACATGGTTATAAGTGTAACTACAAAATAAATAAAATAAATCACCAACAAAACACCATCATGTTTCTTATGCTGAATTTGAGGGAATGCAGGGAACGAGAGCGAAATCATGTTCACCGAATGGCAATATCATGCTTTACATGACACTCAAATGGTGGATGTCTGTTCTCATATATAAATGCCCGCCCTACAACTATAGAAGACAGTTTCGTCAACATTTGTCTTTCATCTTTTACATACACTACAAGTAAAACAAAGTATTGCTGAGGTTGAATTTACTAAAAAAACGTCTTTAATTGGGGAATTAAAAATGTTCTGTCTTGCATTTCCAGGCCAAGAGCCAATTAGAGAAAGAATGCAAAATTGTTCCCTATTCATTGGTTAGTTGAAAGAGTGACTGCCTTGCAGTACTAACGCATCCCAGAATGCTCTTATTAGCAAGAAACCTGAAACCAAGGACCAAGAAAGCGAGCAACTACAAATACATCTCGTAAAGTCAGCTCCGTTATAGCTGTGAATGACAATTAGTGAATTGATCCAATCCAGTTTATTCACTCAACTGAACATATTTCTCCACTGCTTGCTAGTGCTGTAAAGTGACTATTGTCACATTGACTGCAGGCCGATTGCAATTAGTACAATAAAGATGCAGCAATATAGCAAATCAAAATCTAATTCAGTTGAATTATATTTCAGTAAACAAATAGGGGCGTAGCAGGTTGACAGACATCTGACGTAATGTCTGTCGGATGAAAACTGCAATTCCAACATTGTTAATTCACTTTTTTTTAGCCTTCTCGTCATTCGTCTGCCCGTTGGCAAAACGGGCGTACGTCTGACATTAACATGAATTAGTTTTCTGAAATGAACATGAACTGAAGTCGGTTTAACACAACATGAGTAATGTGTTTACCTTACATAACTAACCACAAGCAGGATATTTCTCAGGCTGTTCTCACCTGACAGGAGAGGCCCCACAGAATAGGCCTACCAACGAAGACCGCCTTGGCTCCCAAGGCGAGTGCCTTCAGCACGTCAGTTCCTCGTCTCACTCCACCATCCAGATAGACATCACAGCGGCCTTTTGCTGCCATCACAACTTCCTCCAAAACGTCAAGCTACACACAAAGATAAATGTTTGCTTATCATTAGTAAGGATGGGACGGGATACATATGGCGTTATCAGTTTGATTTTCTCCGCTCAATTTTTTTTTTCCGCGCGTGCGTAATTGTGGCACAAATATAACGCCATAGATACATACCCCACTAGATGAGTTGTCTCGTGTGATCGAGCCCACGAGACGAATTTTTTGCAAAATTTGTAATAATTAAAATAATGCCTGTATAAGATTTTTAGCTTTCAAAATGTGTTTTTTTTACTGAGCAGACTGCAATAAAGTTAACAATCTAGTGTGCAACTGTAATGCCCATGTTTATACTCACATACAGAGCATTGAAAAGCAGTGCAGAACATTAACAAGCAGATAATCCTGTGTACTCCATTGCAAAAAAAACCCAAACCCGCAAAAAAAACAACCCAGATAATCCTGTGTACTCCATTGCAAAAAAAAACCCAAACCCGCAAAAAAAAACAACCAAGATAATCCTGTGTACTCCATTGCAAAAAAAAAAACAAACCTGCAAAAAGAAAAACAACCCACAACCAAAACAAATGTACAAATGTTATTGTACCTCCAAAATAGTCACTTTTCAGGGGACCTCACAAATGGCAAGTTTGTTCGACCAGTAAAATAACATCGTGAAGGAAAGCAAGTCATTTCCAACAGACTTTAGATTGGTCAAAAATTTGTAAACCTTATGTGTGGACTAAATAACAGTACTGATTTTTGAAAAAAAAAATGAAATGGTGACCAATGAGGTTTAAGTCTGATCAGAGTAATATCCAAAATAAGGCATCAAAAACTAGAAAATGATTTATTTATAAAAGTGAACACTGTCTTTATACAAAAAATCCAAAACATAGCCCTGCAATTGGCTGGCAACCACTTCAGGGTGTCCCCCTGCCTACTGCTCATATACAGGTGGGATAGACACCAGCAAGCCTTCAACCCTATTGAGGATTAGCGGCTATAGAAAATGGATGGATTCAATACACAAAACACACACAGAAACACACCGTGGCAGGAACCCCATCCAGTTGTCGAGCGCCGTGGTTTGACACTAGGATGCCATCAACGCCATAGCTCACCGCTCTGGCAGCATCCTCCCCTGACAAACACACACAAACACACACACACAAATGCACAGAGACCACAGTTATTTCATCCAGTAAGTGGTGCCCCCCAAAAAACAGCCTGTAAAATGCGTACCAGAAAGCACTCCTTTGACAATCACAGGTAGGTGTGTGTTTTTCTTGAGCCAGGTAATGTCATTCCAACAGAGCGTGGGATCAATTGCTTTTGCGACGTAAACAGCCAATCCGCTGTCACTCCCATAATTTCCCTCGGAGAAAGCCAAGGAATCTGTTGAGAAGTTTGACAGTCTGGAACATAGCGGACAGGAATGAATGATGGCAAGCTCATCTGTGGAAAAGCCATTTTGGCTTTTATTACTTAGTATCCATCAACTAGTAAGCTCTTTGACAAACAGTTTCCAAAGTTCTACCTCAGGTGGGAGGGCAGTTTGAAGCAGTTGCGCATGTCCTCCAGCCTCCTGCCTAAGTACGGTGTATCCACGGTAACGAAGATGGCCTTGTAGCCCGCCTCTTCCGCTCGGCGGACCAGCGAAAGAGTCAGGTCTCTGTCCTTGTAGATGTAGAGCTGCAGCCACAGCACAGCGTCCGTGCCCGGTGAGGTCGTCATTGCTGACATCACTTCCTCTATCGTGGAGGTGGCCCATGAGCTTAGCATCATTCCCGTCCCCACTGCTCGGCATGCTGGGGAAGAATACGGTTGCAATTGGTACAAGCCGTCGAATTGACATCAGCGTATTTACACTTAGCTTTCAACTATGTTGAGTTGTTAAGGTGTTTTGTTCCGACAAAACCACTGCTTCACTTGCATCTTGGGGAATTTTGATGTCAAGGATGAATGCCGAAATGAGTTGGGGTGTTTGATTTGGACAAAATTAGTGCTTCACCGCCACTCGTGTGGTATCATTATAGGCACTTATATACCTTTTTACCATCAATTACTGCCAAGCAGTGTTGCCACAATTATGTACCTTGAAAAAGTAGCTTAAATACTCCCCTTAAATACTGAATTCTTGGCTGAAAAAAATAAATGTTAGATTACACATGACTTAAATAAGGGGTTCTCAAACTTTCTGGAGACAGGGAACCCTTTTTGGAAAGCAAATTTTAGCAGTGGTGGACCATCAGGGCCAGCAAGGCCTTCTCTGCTAGCCTAACATAACCTGACATCTTTATCATAATAAACTATAATTATTATAACAACTAGAATGAAAGTCACCCATTTCATAAAAAAATGTAATGTATGAATGTAACCCATTTCATAAAAAAAAAAATATATATATATATATATATATATATATATACAAATTATTTTCCGTATTCCATTTTTTTCGTGTAATAATATTATATTATATCCATTTTGTTACGCTCCTTTCAGTGTTGTAGTTTCAAGTTGGAGTTTTTAGCCAATTAGAATTCAGCTGACTTGTGCAGGCTATGTAATCAGCCTGCTCCCAGAGGTGCTAGCGCATTCGCTTCAACAATTGCGGGCTTCTGCGCAAGCTCAGATGGATATGTGAGCGCCCGCATACTTAATAGACTGCTGCAATAGCCAAGCGAAACATAAGATCGCCATCTAGAGGCCTCACGTGACGTGAGTGGATGCTCACGTGGATGCAGAAGGGTGGTGATATGCTTAGCAAGCAAGCTACGGGGTGTTGGCTTTGCCTGATTGCTTTAGAGGCGTAGTGTATTTATTAGTTAACCTAACTTGGCCATATTTCTGACTGGGCTAGCAGGGGCGTGAGCTAACCCTGACAAATAGTTCTGCTGGGAATGCCTTTTGTTTGCCAAGGATCGATTTGGTGTTTGGAGCTACCCTGGATTTGCAAACTTCAATTGTTTAACCAAGGCAGCGACGAGATAACAAAGCACGGCTGGACACACGTGCTAAGGTGCTTTTAAAAACTTATGGGGACATCCGAGTGGATATACAGTATTGTACATCTCAGTTGGAATGCTTTGAATCTTTGGCATTTTATAATTAATTTATTTTCAAAAGGAGGTTTGGAAAATGTCTGGCACTGAATAAGTTAAAGACCACCTCTTCTAAATGATGCTACAGTATATTCTTTGGATCACATATGGATTGTGCGGGTAATAAATACTTCTTGTCACTGTCCAAAAACTTGTGGACCCAGCAATATTTGAAGATACTATTTGAGACGTCAGCAGGCACAGAGGCCTCCCCCATTGCGTATTCCACTACAATTGTGTGTGTACACCTCTTGCAGTAGCTATTTCGCCATCTGGATGAGCCATCCTCTGCATTGCAGTGGCTGCAACACACAGGGGCATGCTAAGCTTGTGGCCCAACACCGACACATTCAGATCCACGGAGGACACATCCCTCAGCACCCGGGGGATCAGCCGCCACCTACAATCAAATATTTTGCGGTGTTAAGAAGAATAAAAGACAGCTCAGCCAGCCTTTCTTGATCTGTTTGAATGACGCTGTTCATGCATGGAGAACAGATGTGGCTGAGTGTCATTGTGCATAAACTGATAATACGTGTTTGTCCAACCAATGAAAAAGTGATAAAGGTGGTGATACCTCATTACATACACTGTATGTTTATTCACCTCAGCCCTCTGCCTCTAAGTAGGTTTTTTTGATTAGGCACACTGTTGGGATCTGTATCAAATGTGATAAGTCGCAATAAAACATTCATTATTGTGCCACCTTGGCCAAGGTATAGAAGTGCATGTTTGGAAAGAAATAGATAATAAAAATGAAAGTCTTATTTGACGTCCATTGTGTACCTTACAGACATGTAAGTCATGTGGTCACAAAAGTCTCAATTTGGTATGCTTATTCGCAACCTTTATCAAAAAAAAAAATATTTTATATTTTACAATGAAATAATGCTCTTTTTGGTTTTCAGGTTTATTTGTATAGGCCTGAATCAGCTCAGTCTTAAAGGGTTTCACAGGTGAAAATAAATCGTACAGCACATCACAAATACACAACGGCATCCCCTCAACAAAGAGCCCAGAAGAGGAAGGAAAAACTCAAAAACACCAACTGGGTGGGGACTGCAGGTTGAAGAAGCCCCCTTCCAGGCTCAACAGGTTGCACTAGATGCTGAGTGCTAAAAATAACACATTGTGCCATATTATTATTATACTGGTAGCCACGAGATGTTTGCCACCAGAATTAGGCAGGTGAACACGGTCAGAAGGAGTGTGTTGGGACTGGTTGCAATTTGTCCTTCACTGTAGACTCAACTGACAAAATCCATCTTTTAATCACACCACTATCACATGACAAGTTTCAAATCTGCCTCGAGTTCACAGATCAGAAACATATCGTTAGAGGCTCATTTCCAATGACACTTTGGGGAGAAAAAGGGACTGAGCTTGTGCCAATCCAAACAAAACATTATCATGCCTGTGATATGGTTTGAATGTTTGGAGGGTAGTGAACCACATTCCGATAAATGGTTAGGTTCATTGAAATTCAAGTTGCTCTTAGATGTAAATGCGAGTGATTGAAAAGTTCAAATGAGTTTCCATTAAAGACATACCTTTTGAAGGCCGCCACATTGTCAGCAAGCGTGATCTGCTCCTCAGCTCCAGAGCTGTAGTAGTCATAGACAGCTTTAGGGAGAAGCTTCCTGGCCTCCACCTCAAAGTCGAACACGCACACACGCTTCCCTGACATTGCTGCTGAAGCTCACCTAATGTGTATTTGCGCTCACTGAACGAGTCCAAACTGTGCCAGACACAGCAGATGTAATCATTAACCTAGCAGAGGCCTAAAGAGCCCACACACTCATTTTCAAGAAATCCGTGAGGAAAAGAAGAGGGATTGGTACGTATCAAGACAAAATAAGTGTCAGAGAATGATGTGGATTGTTGCCTGATTACGGCAAAATGAACATCAAACCCTATTGATGTGACAAACCTACATGGTTTGGAACTACTTCAAGTTGGCTGTCACCTTTGAACGCTTTTGTTTCAAGGGTCTACACTCAGTCAATTCAATCACACACCAGTAATATTGCTGGGTTCACTGGCCCCGTCCTGTAACATCCTATGCTCTGCTCAAGGTTGAGGAAATCCAACTTCCATTGTAATGTTACTCTTGCTCTTTTTATTGGGTTCTTGTTTTTCTCTTTTTGTAAACTCTATTTCCAAAAAAATCAACAGCAACAGAGGAAAAACATATACAGTATTTCTGCATACAAGTTGTCTTTTTCCCCTCATTTTCAATCCCCGTATCGAGGGTGGGGGTTGACTTAAGGCTGCATAACTCAAAACTAGGCCAAATTTTTCCCAAATATGTGTTTGAATAACATTAATTTGAATGTGAAAAGTCATATCATGACGTTTACAAAGCTTAAAATGATTATATATGTATCTCTAATTTGATATATAGTATGCTTTCATTTTAGCCTCTTTGCTGCCTCTTTGTTGTCAACAAGGCTGCGTGAATCATTTTTCCGGCGGACTTTGACGCATTATTAAGGATTGACTTGTCTCCTTCAGCCATTGAATGTGTGCCTGAACAAGCAGTCATGGATGTCAGCAGGTGGGGGGAGACACGGCAAAGGGTAACCTTCCACACCACCGGGTGTCACCAGACATATTTTACTAGGGCACATGTCCCAGTATCGATCTGTTGTGCCCGGGTAAAAATTTTAGTAATTAAAAAAATCATTTATTCTAGAACACACATTCTACTTTCTGTGATACTTAACTACTACTGTGTTGATGTGTCACTACGCTCCACATAAGTAACGCACACATGGTTAATTAATATGGTAATTTATTTACGTGTAAGACTTCAGCTTTGTCATCAGTACCTATTTGTCAGGGAGAGAAAAAGAGAGCGAGCGAGAAAGAGCCCCCTCTCAGGCGAAGATGAAATTGCTAAATGTTTGTGGCAACGAGTCCGAGGCGGAGGTGTGGTTCCAATATTTTTATTGTATCTTCTTAAAACAATAATTAAAAATAGTGTGAATACTTAACTAAGGCTGGAACGTCCTTGTCCGGTACACTGGAGAGGCGAGGCACTTCCAATCAATTAAAACTACCACCTAGTGAAACACGCGCACACAAACACAGGTGACCCACAACAAAACTAAAATCATGTCAATCATGAAATTGGAAGCCCTCATCCAGTGACGCAGGGGAAGAGGGCGCTGGCCTCCGCCCGGGAATCCACGGAGGTGGACGGCTGGGACGTGGAGCACCTCCGGCTGGACCAGGTGAACGCCGCTCGGACGTGAGAGTCCCGTAAAACCAGCTAAAACAAAGCAGCAGCGGCTACAACGTTCAATGTCCGCTGCTTATGGAAATACAAGAAACGATCACGCACCATAGGAAGAGACTCATACATGTAGAGCAGATACTCACGTCACGGAGAAAACAGGAACACAGCCGCTTATTCGGCTGTGTTGCCGATCGCACTGGGTTTAAGAAAACAGTTTGCTGCGTTGTGCCCCTCAGGGCCTTACTTTAAAAACAACCTAGAATTGAAATCCACAATATCAAATTGGCTAGTATGGGATAATACAAGGCGACAACCAAAAGACATTACCTTAAGTAACTTGATAGACGCCAATGGAAGGTACCCCAGAAGTGAGTAGACCTCTAAGCAAATCGATCAGTGAAGGGCAAGAGTAAGACTGTGTTTTATAGCGGGACCTTGATTGTAAATTGCCCACCCTGCTTAACATCTAGATGTGCTTTCTACGCGCTCTGCTTGGCACATGCTTATGAGTGTGCCAGTCAATCAAAGCTGACAAAAGTACTGTACATTGATTAACTGTTTGCGCTCCAATTAAATTGCTTGTTAAATTCACTCGGAAATGGCAAACAAGTTCGCTTCAACACGGACTTGGGCGAGAGAAGGTGGATTTATTTGAACACAATTTGTGCACTAGTAAAATTCATCAATGAAAAAAAACTACATTAATTATCAGTGAGTGAACGAGCTGGAGGAAGAGCAATAGAGAGAGGAAAAGGGAAACGGCCAGATGAAGTCGGTAAATTGAGCCTATTTTTTTTTTTTTTAATTATACTATTTTGGTTTTAATTTGGCTCAAACTGTAACTTCTAGATGGATATCAGAAAGATTTTTGCCCATGGCAGGGATAAAGAAGCAGACATTGAAAGAGGTTAGTGAAATTCCATCTAGCTAGGAAGTCTGTCTTAAGTTTATGCTAATTTAGCTAATATGATTCCTTGTATCAAGAAAACCATGTAAATTTGCTGTACAGTTGTAGGGGTGGGGTGGGTGGGTGGGTGGGATTTCCAGTTCTGCACAGTTCTTTCACTAAAATTATTTTCTTTGATCTCAATAGTTACAGTGAAAGTATATAGAGGGTTTTCACTGACGTCACATATTGTGGGGAGTAACCCGGATGCGCCGCCATTATGGAGGGACTTGACAAAAGAAGTGCAATGCCATCATGTGTATCTTGGACGGCTTAAACAAAATGATCAACATCGAGACAAAAAAAAAAAAAAACCTTAGCAAAGCCTGTCATCGATGCGAAGGCATGCATTGAAGGACTCAGAACACAAGCGAAGGCCCTGTATGTGGAAAAATTACAGTTTATCGGCGGTGTCGATCCATATGAGTTGGCCGTCTCATTATGGATATACGACGATCCGGCTATTCTTCCCACAATTACATATGCAGATATAGTCAATTACTTGTGTTTTTTTCACCGAGCCCATACACAGCCGAATATCTTAAATACTACGAAGGTTTGGAGGCCAGATGGCGTGTGGATGGGTGAGGCAGACGCAACATTTTCAGAAGAATCAGAACAACGTAACTCATTTGCAACATGAGGTAGCTTGATAATAATATTTATGCCGATGTCAGTTTTATTTATGTCATACCAAAGATGTAGTGAATGACAACGTAAGATCATATTTATAGCTCATTATCTTTTATATTGATAACACACGCGACTGCCTATGTTTAGTAAGCGATGGGTGTTTATTCTGTTTACGTGTTCGTTTGTGTAGAAGTTGCACTTTATAGTTAGTAGTTGTTGTTAGTTGTTGCTAACCCGCTAATGTCGGCTAAAATTACAGTAAATATGTAGATTAAAGTTCGGCAAGTGTTTATATGTTAGTTTACTGACTTTAAGATTGTTGTTGATTTATTATTCAACAGATACTACATGATACACCATACATGTGCCAAAATAAATGTGAAGTTCAACATGATGACTTGCGTACTCTCTCACCGGAGTCTTTGTGGTGGTCAATCAAGGCAGATAACCAGTCCTGAGAACAAATTCTCAACAAACTAAGTAATATTAGTTATTGAATGAATATACAATAATGTTAATAAGGATAATGTAATGTTAAATAATAGGAGAAAGGAAATAAAATTCGCAAAAATTACCCCCCCAAAAAAGGATTGTTTATGGTTACTGCAGCTATATTGGGGCGTACATAGAAATCTAGGGACTGATACCCTACTTCGCGGATTTCAGACTTCGCGGGGGGTTGACACCCCCCATTAACAGCGAAGTAGGGGGGATCACTGTATTATAATTTGGAGTTGGTAGACAAAATGGTTTCTTGCCCATTTTTTTGCACAAGTCTTGCACTGGAAAGAAAATGACAGGATTCGTGTTTTGTTTCATGTTTTGATTGTTTAACCATTTTGTTGTTGAAGGCTGTCTCAGTTATACATGCATGTGAAAAATAAAAAGAATACATATATTTTTTAAAATATAATATAATATAATAATAAAATATAAAATATAATTAATAATAAAATATAATTTTATAAAATATTATTGTTTACATTTTAACTGCATTTTTGCCAGACATATGGTTTGGAAGTGAATGGTCCTATGTGGCATCTCGTAGGCCTACTTCATGAATGTCGTTATTTTTAATGTCATAACACAAACACACACACACACACACACACACCGGTATGCATAGTATGCATTGACAAACAAAAAGATAGACACCAACACACTCACTTACACACAACCAGGTGCACAGGCTTACATGAACACTCCTACCCAGACACACAAAGACACTCACATCCACACTAAGCACACTGAAATACACGTACATGTACTGTACATGCTACAAATACACAGAAAACATCGCGTCACGCTGTGACAACTGAGCACATTTAGTGCCACGTAACAGGACATTTGCATTGCTCTAACCCTTCCCCCCCTTGTTTCAGTAACTAGCACTAAATCTGTCTCTAATCCTTGCTGTTATGGTCTGCTCGGCTTGAAAAACCTTTCCATCCCCAAATGAGAGACGACGAGATCGTTCGTGTTTCCATTTAGGACACAACTCGGTGCATGTTGAGTACACAAGTTTTTTGACATACTGTACAAACACAACATTCGCTTTGCTGGGTTGCACCATTAAATTCAATTACAGCTGTCAGCAGTGGCCTTGGAAGACTGTGTATTTATTTGTTTTCCACAAAAATATCCAAATGTTCAAAATAAAATGGCCGTGAAATAATTTGAGGAAAACATGTACTTAATTTCCCATTATCATATGATCAAAAATCTGCAGGTTTGCCCTTTTCCTCAGGACACCTCTCTTGCCATGCATAAAACAAAAACAGTGATCCTAATCGTTCCACTCAAATGGTGTAGAGACCATCTTTATTTATTGTAAAATCATTCCATGATTTTCCTGACTTGCATGGACATATGGGAACATAAAACGGCCATCGGTGACCTACTTTGCAAAGCACCCCTTTTATTACAGTATTTATACAGGTTATACAGGTTTGGCTAAACTGTCAAACATACGGCCCTAGGGCCGGTTCTGGCCTGTAAATGGGCTTAATCTGGCCAGCGAGATAAATACAGTGGACCCCTGTGTTACAGCATCCCTGTCTTAGGTTTTTTTTCATGTTGTGATGTGGAATACTGAGGTTTTTTTTTTTCGTCCCTTCTTTACGATATTTTCAAGAAAGAAAGTGAGTTTTCATTACTGTTGGAATTGGTTGTGTTATGAATAACCGCGGGACCCAAGCGGATAGAGGACCCCAGCCAACCACACGAGGAAGTGGATAGTCAATGATAGTTTATTCACTGAAAGCACATGCCAGGCGTGGAAACAAAAACAGTCCCAAAAGGGAAAGTATCAAATCAAAGTCACAAAGTACAAACCCAAAGTGTCTCAACGAAGAAGAACGTGGGATGAGAAAACAAGAGATATGCGATGATTCTTGGAGCGTGGCGAAGCAATAACCTGGCAACAAGCTTTCCTGCGCTGGCCGGTTATAAAGCCTTCATGGTGGACTGTGAAGTCAGCCTAAAAGGCATCCTTTATGACAAGGGACTGTGAACTCAGCCTAAACAAAAAGCACAACTTAAAAGCAGAAAACACAACAGGCAAAACTTAAACGCAGAAAACACAACAGGTAGTACACAATAGGTTAGCTCCTGCCTAATAACAGAAATGTCAGAATGCAGTGGCGGTCTGTGCATTTCACACTTAGGCCTTCAGTGACTGGACCCCACGTACGCATTACTGAGCTACGCACGCTATTTTTGAGAGCATTTAAACATCAATAAATGCGCATCTGCAATTAAAACTTATCATACTATGTGCCAAAACATAGAATAAGTAATAATAATTTCAAATTATTTGTCCACGAAGTTTTATGAAGTGGCAGTTTAATGTAAGTGTCACGTCAGGGCATGGTGAGTTGGGACAAGGTGAGTTGGACCCCAAAAAAATGCAGGAAAACTGAGAAATAAGTGGCTCAAAAAAGGAAATTTTAACCGGGAAATGAGGCAGGAACAAACTTGGGAGCAAAAGTGTCACGGGGCAGGTGGACTAAATCAAACTAATGAGAACGCAGACAATAAAGGCAGATGCGAGTGGAATAGAAACATGAACAAAACCCTACAAACTCACAACAACCAAAATCAACCAAACATGACAATTGAGTATGAATGTCATAAAATTATAAAAACATATTAACTCAACCAAAACGAATGTCCCAAAGGTATTTCAATACAAAACCCATTCATCTTTTCTTTCCTCAGAAAGACTTTCATGACTTGCTTGTAGTGTTTGTTTTCGCGTTTTCATTTCCAATAATAAATCCTTTTGTATTGACATGGACACCAATGCTGAAAATCGCCTCGGTCAAATTTCCTCTAATGCTACCGCTAGCTGGTTGAGCAACATGATTTTTATTTTTTTTTAAATAACTTTATTTCACTACTTTCACCGTTAAACATGGTTGCTCAAAATAGCACCGCCTTCCTGCAGTGAGCGTCCAGTTATGACACGTGAGGATTCTTGAAGGCGTTTTTATGGGTCCATTGGCTATTGCAGCTGTCTAACAAAAATATGGGCCAGTACACAATATGTCATTGCACACTGCACAGAAGCCTTTATACTGTTCATGCAAATGCCCAGCGCCTCCAAGCCTGGCGACACACGTTAGCTGAATTCTAATTGGCTAAAAACTCTACACTAAAACTGCAGCACTTCTTAGGAGGAGTATAACCACATGGATATAATACAACACGATAAAAACAGAATATGGAGAATAATTTCATCCATAAAATATATATATTTAGTAAAAAATAAATTTAAAATGAAATTGACTTTTATTGTAGTTATAATCATTGTAGATTATTATAGTAATGATAAAGTCAGGTTCTATTAGGCTAGCAAAGAAGGCCTTGCTGGACCTGATGGTCCACCACTATCAGAATGTCAGATTTCACAGAAGTCTTTTGCAGACTGACTCACATGCAACTCAGTATGGATATAAATGAAATATTTCAGACAGTGTACATCATTCATGTAAGACTTGTATGACTTGTAACTTTATTTAGGATAGTAATGACTATAAAGTAGTGAAGCGAGAGATAAAACCAAATTCGCCTGTCAAGACAGCTACATTAATATTATTTTTTTATATTGATTTAAAACACCATAGGGGAAACAATTTTCCTTAATCATTTAGGTACATTCAGACATTAAAATATACAACTTTAAAAGTATTTCAGAGCAACCAGTTATTGTGCTGTGAGCTAAAGTGTCAATTTGACACAGTTAAAATCATATGGCTCACTCACCAATAGCTGGAGACTGCAGCTTTTAATATGATTTTGATTACATTATTATATTCTAGAACAGGGCTGTCAAACTCATTTTTATTGTGGCCCACATTGCACTTATGGTTTCAGTCAGAGGGCTGGCATGACTGTGGTCAAATAAACTTTAAGTGTGTTTGTCACACATCTACCTAGTTTCAGTCAGAGGCTGGTAAATTTTGTTGAAAAGAGAGAATGGGAACAAAAATGCTGTTTTTTTTCGTTTTATCCCTCAAATTTTTTTAATTTAAAGAGAACTTGCTAATTTGGAATTGTAGCCAGAAACTTGAAGTCAATTTGGCATTTTGTGGGCCACATAAAATGATGAGGATGGCCTGATATGGCCCGCGGGCCTTGAGTTTGACACCTTTGTTTTAGAAGATTTTTTTTTTTTTAATTGAAAATGATGTGCATGGGATATTTTGTGACACTTTTGTTTTATAATTTTGCATACACTGTGTACATAATTTTGTTTTTATGTTGTTAATGCTACAAGCATAATTACTGTGTTTGTGTAATGTACTCTATTAAAACTGACTGAAACAACACTACAAATCTAATGTGTTGACTTTAAGATTTTACAAAGTATTCTGAGTCTGCTGGCAGTCAGTTAGCTCCGGGGCCACATGGAGGAAAATCTGCTCTCAAGTGGGCCAGACTGATAAAATCATAGTATGGTATATAACTTAAAAACAATTATTGTCTCTTATATATAGATATGTGCTATGCGTGTTGGATTGGTCCCAATTCCCAGAGAATAGCGGTGATCAACTGTTATTTTATTGTTGGAAAAAACAAATGTCTGGTAATGGCCAAGATAGCGACTCCCGCCCATTGTGATCAATGGATTTTAGCAGTGTTGTGTAGTAGCACGACAAAGCTAGATACTAATGCTAATGTAAATGCTAATGTAAGTGCTCCACTTTCTGTCACAGAAGTGATCAGCAAGCTATTTTGCACAAGTGTGGCTACTAGTCACTTCCACTTTTAAGTTGCAGTGCTCATCGAGGCATAGCTTGTAAACGTAATTCACCGTATTTCTCTGAGTACAAGTCGAAATATTTTTTCTAATTTTCAACCCCCATAGAGGAGTGGTCAACCTATAACCACATAACTCAAAATCAGGGCAATTATCTCCATTTTATTGAATGCAAATAAAGGATCTTGTCATGTACAAGGTTTAACATGATGCCTCTAATTCCAAATAGTATGCATCCATTTTAGTGTTTGCACAAAACATTGCAAAAATGCACTTTCGTCAACTGCTACCTTATTGCCTCTTTGTTGTCAACAACGAGGCTGCGTGGATCATTATGCTTTGACACATTTTGAAAAGGCAAATGGATTTCAGCAGGTGAAGGGAGAAACAGCGAAGGGCAACTTTCCATGCTCTGATCTCACCAGAATTGTCACTTGGCTCAAGAAAGCTTGGCGGAATATCCCAAGTAAGATGATCAGCAAATAATATTACTACGCATGGACGAGTAACGAGCTTGTTTCAAAAAATAACAAGGAGAAAGAAGAGCACGTCCAGAAGTTAGATCCATATATTGAAATGGATGGAGTTATTTGGCGTGTCAGATAATGGTGATGACTTTTAGACAAAGGCCTTGTCCTTTGTTGGGTCATTGTTACATCCTCGTCGTCCAGCGTCTTGCTCCCTCCGCTAAGTTCGCCCTGCCCGAGAAGCCTTGCCCTCCTGCTCCTGTTTTTCCCCAGTGAGCTTGTTCTGTTTTTTTGTACTTTGTATTATTCTTTGTGCCGCCTCCTCCCGCCTCAGTTCGGAAATTAAACCTTCATTATTCGAGTCTCACCTCTCACAGTCCTGCACTTTTATTGGTTCCACCTTTTCCACGTCCTGCACCTCCTCGCGTCACCATGCCGAATCATGACAAACATTCCTCTTACTGTATCTGTTTTGCTCCTTGATATAAATGGGATTTATATTTCTCTTGTGCTGTAAAGTCCACCAGTGATTTTCTTTTGTGGTTCACACCATGTGGTTTGTACAACCTTGTATTTAATTCTTTTTTAAATTATTTTCTTTCCTACAGTTAGATTTACTGTACTTTGGTTTTTATACTTGCGATATTCCCTCCAGGGAGGTTCTGTTCTTAGGATGGGGGGCTGTGGGTTTGGTTTTGCGATTCAGTGTCCCAGTTCTTGCCATGATTCCTCTTCCTGTTCCTTTCTGCCATTACCACGGCTGCCACCACGGTGACCAGCACAGTGACTGTGATGACCAGCACGGTGGCGGTCTCTGCGATGCACAGCTGGCTGTCAACCCAAGCCAGAGAGGCCCCGGCCAGCTGTGGTGGCTGCTGACAGGTGACGTTGCGATAGTCATCGATGTGGAGATGGCGAACGTGAAGGATCTTGCTGAAGACGCGATGCAGCTCACAGTCACAGCTCCAAGGGTTCCCTGGTGACAAGACCAGAAACTCGTCAAGAGTTTTAGTGTTTTAGTTTTGAATGCTGTGACAGGCACGCCACATATTGCTAAATTGCAAAAGTGGGCACTTCGTCAGCACTGACGGACTGTCCGTCAATTCGTCGCCTATGGACGCCCGTTTTTCCAACAGAACAATAAATGATGGGAATGCTTAGAAAAAAAAAAGCAAACTTCAGAATTTTAATTTTCATTCGTCGTTGTATTCATCGGGCTAGAAATTGCCAGATGTCCGTCAGTCCACCACGCCTCTTTTTGCTCACTGAAATATAATTCAACTGACTTGCACATGTATCTGTTATATTGCTGCATCTTTATCGTACAAACTGCAATCTGCCTGCAGTCAATATGACAATAGTCGCTTTGCAGCAACTACCAAGCAGTGTAGTGACATGTTTAGTCGGGTCAGTGCTTCTCAAATAGTGTGTGTGTGTGTGTGTGTGTGTGTGTGTGTGTGTGTGTGTGTGTGTGGGGAGGGGGGGGGGGGGGGGGGGGGTTAGCGAGGTGATTTCAGGGGGGGCGCAGATGATCCCAGGAAAAAGGCTTTGTTTTTATCATGTGGTATGTAATTGCAATAAAGTAATAATTTTCATAATTTTCTTTTAGTTTCAGGCACTTTGGTGCACTTGCTTCTATTTTTTTCACGTTTTAGACTAAGCTATAACCAGTATGAACGCGATAAATATAATTAACAGTTGTTCAATGTTGATTTATATTGTGTTTTTCTGTTGTTAATGTTAAAAAGGATACATGTGGAGGTATATTTAAACAATTTACATCAATAATAATCTTATTTATATTCAGTGCATCGACTGGGGGGGCGATTTGTGTTTGTTATTTCTCCATAAATAACATAGACAAGCATAGATAACAAGACAAGCATTTGCAAAGCAGAAACCTGCGAGCTGGATGTGTGTCGTTGTTGTGTGGAGACTGAGGAAGGTTTTGAATTTCAAGTGACGCAGGTTGTTTCCCTCCAGAGCGAGAACTGCCAGACTATAGAGAGGAGCCAGCGCCTTTGTGTGGATCTCTGAAATGTTGTTGTGACTTAGCTGGAGCACCTACACAGAAAGATGAATGGACAGATTGACAGACACAGGTCATCATTTTGTTTCAAAGCTTGGCTACAGAATCATCCCGTGGGCTTTCATTTTTACCTCCAATCCAGGAAGCATGTCAAGGCTCCCTTGAAGCACTATAGATAATCTGTTGTTGTGCATGTAGAGTTGCCTGAGCCTTGAGAGGCCCCTGAACACACCAGGGCCCACTGTCACTAGATGGTTATGACTAAGATCCAATTTCTCAACGTTGTCCAGGTACTCAAAGCTGACGTTGGAACCGATGCAGAAGGGAAAAAAAGGGCTTCATGTGAGAAAAATAAAACAGAAACAGTGGCACTTCAACTCACGAAATACATTTGTTCCGGAAGTAATTTTGTAATGTAAATTTTTCATAAGTAGATATGCTTCTTACCTCTAAATAGCCTAAACCGATCCAAGCCCCCAAAATACTCCTAAACCCTTTCAATTAATCATATTAATTTTAGATGAATGCAGGTCACTTGTTTGCCTTGAGATGGGGCTGGTGTGTTGGTGATGAGTGCAGAGAGAAAGTTTAATTTGTACATTTTAGTTTACATTTCCAGTGTTCCAGGAATCATTTACAAGTCCACAGGAGCAATAATATATATATTTTTTTGATTATTTTGAGCTTTACTTAAGTTGCAGCATGCTTCCTGTGTGACATCATTGCTAAAGTGCTAACGACGTGCTAACAATGCGAATGTCAGACGTGACAGCCCAAAGTGCTATATTACATATGTGTTTTTATGTGAATTATTACAATGTTAGCCGTAGCTAATGTCAATTTTATGTTTGTTAGTTCTACCGTGTAAATTGTTGGTGGGAAAAGTGGATGAAAAATGAAGTGAAGATGAAAAATGGAAGACCACAGTAAACATAAATGCAAAAAAACTATTGTCTCATTTCTGAGCAAGCAGGCATATTAATAAATTCTATAAATGCATTACAAACTGTAAAAAATACGGTAGACATCACAGGTTGTGATAACATATTACATTATAGTCACGTTGGCACAAGCGCTGGTGTCTCATGTCTCATATTTAATGCCAAAAATGTTGCCTTTCGTATCTTGAATTTTCTCTCGTTACTGGAGACAATATTTTCCACCAAGGGGTTTCGTCAGCTGAATTTTCCATTACAAGACGCGTTCGTAAAAAGAGGTACCACTGTACTAAGTTAAGATGATAGAAATGTTCAGTACTCTAATGACAAATGGGGAAAAAGCACACCTTTACGCCTTTTACCTGCAAAAATCTGTACACACACTATATATGTGCTCCAGTGTTCCAGGTATTGTACGTAGGTTGAATGAGCTATAAAAAATTGTAGCAGACTCCAAAACACATACTGTGTGAGCAAGGGCTAATGTGACTTCAATTTTAAATGTCATCCGACTGCGACATTTTCCTCATGATTTGAGCCCTGCGCCTTATAGTGCGGTTTATCTGCTTTTTTTCCCCACCAGTCAAGCAAATGTGTATATCTGCTCAAGGAGTCAGTTTATGAAACAACTATGAAATAGAACTGCAAAGATGTAAATCAATGGCTTTTTAAAATATATTATTAAAATATATTTTTTAAATATATTATTAAAATTATATTTTTTAAAAAGTATAACGAATAAGATTATTCTGCCCTTCAAAATGTAGTACCACCTTTGTTATTTAAGATTTGTACATAGACTTAGAGCACCCTCTTCTAGTTACTTTGAAATATTGTTTTTCTCAGTAGACGTGAGTTATCCAATGTGGCAGCACGCAAAGACGACAGGTTATTGTTCGATTATTGCTGATCTTATTTTGTTTTGCCTTGGACGAGAATTGTCCGTAAGTACACAAGTTGTCAAAATTATGACATTGTTCATCTGTTTATCGTCAGAGATATTGGAAATAAGATTATTTTTTTCGTTATGCAACTTGTTTGTTAGCTCGAGAGGTGCTATGTATCATTAGCTGATTATGTGTTTTATTTTTCTAGTTTTACGGCGACCTAAAGAGGGTAATGTTCAATGGCCATTGTTCAAATAAAGCAGAACAAAAGGAAAGACAGTCTGGTTGTTTGAAACGTCGTTATCCAGCCGTCTAGCTGGGGAAAAACCCGACGCTTTGGAGTGAGGACGACATAAAGATCTTGTATAAAAGTTTGTGTTTGATATACAGTATACAGTACATATGATTGTATTTATAATATTATGATTGTATATATTATTTATGTGCAGTATGTGCAATGTTCACTCAATTAATCTATCAATTCAACAATGGGAGACAGAATGCTGTTAGAGGATGTTGCAGTTGGAAGACAATTTTATAAAATACAGTAAATATATATAAAAAAAATCTTTCAAATACCATCTTTTTGCATAAATATCTGATGTTATGACCTGCGGCTTATAGTCAGTGCGGCTTATCCGTGGCAAAAGATGTTTTTTTTTTTTTTTTTTTGTCAATTTTTGCTGCTGCGGTTTATATACCGGTGCGGCTTATACAGTAGTCCGGAAAATACGGTAATCTGAAATTGTAGTAACATTGAAATTGTTGTTTTGCTTTTCATTTAAATTCATCAGTTTCATCCATTTTCTGTTTCACTTATCTTGTTCAGGTTGCAAGGGGGGTCTGGACTAGTCTTCAGTCAATAATATGAGAAATTACAGAGATAGACAACAATTTACGTCAGGGGTGTCAAACTCATTTGGTATCCTCAAGCGGACCAGACAAGTATAAGCTTGTTGTATATGTCAAAAAACAATTTGTATTAATTATATGTAGATTTTTGCTCTGCATACAGGCCCTGGTCCAGGTCTCTACTAGCTACCAAATAGTCAATTGTATGTATATATATATATATATATATATATATATATATATATATATATATATATATATATATATATATATATATATATATATATATATATATATATATATATATATATATATATATATATATATATATATAGTCAAACATTAACTAAAAAAAAAGAAGTTAAACTGTCATTCTGCTATGTATCCCAATATAGCAGGAAGCCCGTGGAGGAGGACACAGTCAGATGTTATCCAGCACAAGCGTGAATTGCAACTGACAGCAGTTTGGACGACACGCTTGTTAACTGTTCTTTCTATTTTGTAAGTTGCATTGCTGTTTTTTGCATTGCTTGCACAAGTAAGAATGTTTGCATATTCTAACATTCGTTGTTAAGCACAAGGAAGCCTGCAGAGGAGGACTGACTCTGTTGTTATTGATCACTATGTGACTTCTGGCTGGCAGTAGTTTGGGACGACGTGCTTGTTAACTGTTTTATTAAATTTTTCTTTCAATAATACAAGTGACCGACTGAGTGAATCCTTTAACACTCGCAAGTAGTTATACTTACTATAATAATAGTAGGTACTATAATACTTACAGTATTATAGACGATAGATGATAATAGATAATGCTTCATGGAATCATCTTGCGCGCCGCATGACACCCCTGGATCACAGTATGGCATGTTGGGAAGTGAACCCAACTGCCTAATCAAGTCAGACAAATTTATTGTTGATGCCTCTTTCCATGCATTTGTTTCCTGACTTTTTCTCACTATGGTGAGTTTGAGTCTATTCCAACAGACTGGGCATCAGGTGCAGTAGTGATCCTTCCTACTTCGCGGTCTCAGATATCGGTCTCAGTACTTCGCGTGTTTTTCCAGGAAAAAAATTAAAAATATTTCAAAATAAAAAATAATTTAAAAATGCGCAAAAATGAAAAAAAAATCAAAAAAGCAAAAACAGTACATTATACAGTACTGTATTAATCAAATAACTAAGTAATATTAGTTAATAACTATGTTAAGAATTCTTCAAGCGTTAGAGTTCGT
The DNA here is from genome assembly GCF_059441005.1 of Hippichthys cyanospilos. Taxonomy (NCBI): domain Eukaryota; kingdom Metazoa; phylum Chordata; class Actinopteri; order Syngnathiformes; family Syngnathidae; genus Hippichthys; species Hippichthys cyanospilos. The sequence continues at coordinate 2,546,847 of NC_142384.1, read as the reverse complement.
GACATATCATATATTATTTTGAAATGTATACTTTTAATTTGTCGGCATGTTTTAAATTTTCGGGTAGCGTTGCATTTCCGTTTTCTGTTTTACATTCTCTGTGGAGTCATTTGGCTCGTTACGGTGATGTAGTGAATGACAACGTAAGATCATATTTATAGTTTATTATCATTTATGTTGATAACGCACGCTACTGCCTATGTTTAGTGAGCGATGAGTGTTTATTCTGTTTATGTGTTCGTTTGTGTAGAGGTTGTACTTTATAGTTAGTAGTTGTTAGTTGTTGCTAACCCGCTAATGTCGGCTAAAAATACAGTAAATTCATAGATTAAAGTTCGGTAAGTGTTTATATGTTAGTTGACTGACTTTAACATTGCTGTTGATGTATTATTCAACAGTTACTACATGATACACCATACATGAGCCAAAATAAATGTGTTAATAAGTTCAACTGATGACTTGCGTACTCTTTCACTGGAGTCTTGGTGCAGATGACCAATCCTGAAAACAAATTCTCAACAAACTAAGTAATATTAGTTATTTAATGAATATACAATAATGTTAATAAGGATAACGTAATGTTAAATAATAGGAAAAAGGAAATAAAATACGCAAAAAATACAAAAAAAAAAAGATTGTTTATGGTTACTGCGGCTATATTGGGGCGTACATAGAAATCTAGGTTATCGCCGGTTTCAGACTTCGCGGGGACTTAGCACCCCTCATTAACCGCAAAGTAGGGGGGATCAGTGTATATTCTGCCCGGGATGTATCCCGGTCTTCCTTGAACTGTGTGGTCTTATTCTAAGTGTCACGTTCTGTTGGTGTTTTTAATGTTTTTTTTTGTTTTTTTTGGGCTTATGTGGTTTCAGTTCATTTCTATTTTCATGTTCTTGTCCTACATTCTTGTGGTGTTTCCCTTGCGTTTGTCTTTGTTTGTGTGATTTGTTCCACCTGTTGTCCATGTGTACCTGCCCCATGTGTCTCATCCAATCAGCGTCCCGTCCAGCTGTTGCATGCTTTCCTAATTAGTGTGTAATGTATTTACCTCCAGTTCAATTCAAGCTAGTCGTTGGGTCAATGTCTGACGTTGCTGACTACCTCTGTCCGTGTATCCCACTGTCTACCTGTGGCTGTCTCCCTGCTGTTCCTCGTGTGTTGGTTTCAGTTTTGAGTTTTGGTTGTTACTTTGATGAGTTTTGTTTCAGTTGGTCCTGCCTCACTTTAATATTAAATCTTTGTTTTTTGAGCCACTATACCTCACAGTTTCCCTGCATTATTTGGGTCCACTACCTGCCTCCACTTCAACCTGCTAGTACGAACGTGACACTAAACCCCAATTCCTTACAAATGAGCTAATGCCTATCCTGCATGGTTTTCTCTTCAAAATCTTCAAAAATAGTTTGAAGATGCAGTTTGCAGCATATACAGAGAGGTGGGACAAAGGCTGAAAAGCACTTAAATGTCTCAAGTCTCAAATGGCTCAAGTCTGGAATTAATTTCTTCCTTTGAGTTACTGTGGCGTCAAGTCTATTCACCATCAACGTCATCTGGTCCTCAACCTCCGTGAACCACAACACAGCCTGCTGATTAAGAAGGAAGGTTTGTATACATATGCAGTTTTATCCTGTAAAGGAGAGTATACATTTAATTGAGTAGCACCTGAATGCAGACAGATGATATAAATAGTTGTGCTCCAGTCGTAGCTCCCTCAGTGCAGATAGGCTCACAGAGAAGTCAGCAGGCAGTCTTGTTAGGTGGTTCCCACTGAGATCCAGCTTTTCCAGGTATGACAGTGAAAAGAATGCCTGGAGAAATGTTTAAAAAAAAAGAAGAAATATACATGTATGCATATATATGATTTGCCACTCAAATCTTTGTATGATCTGTATTCCATTATGACCTGTGGTTGAAGGGCCTGGATCTGGTTGTAAGCCAGCACCAGGACTCTTAAGGACCACAGCCCAGTGAAGGCTCTGGTACAAATTTCAGTCAGGTTGTTTCCTCCCAGCTCCAGTAGCCATGTACCATGTGGGATCCCCCTGGGAACGTGTTCGAGCTCACGCTCACGGCAGTCCACCAAGTCAGTATGTTCATAACAAAGGCAGCGGTGGGGACATAACCGTGAGCAAGCCACTGATTGGAAAAAGAAGGAAGGAGAACCAAAGACTACAATAAGTAAAAGCAAATTGCTAACCAGGAGGCACATCCTTCATTGGAAAGAGGAGAACCCTTGGATGAGAAGAAGAATGGACGACCAGTCATTACATTCTGCACTTGACTAAGCCAACTCTCAAACTCAGCACTGCACTGCACCTGAAGACACAAGTAAAAAATCCATGTTTGTTTAGATAGAAATCATCAAAATTGTCACCCACTTGTAGTATAGCGTACTAGTAATCAGACTATATTGAATCCTTTTAAAAATGGTTTGTGGAATCAAACAGTCGCGAATGATTCATCAGAATTGTTTAGTGTTTGTGGTATCTAACGGTCATGAATAATTCATTAGAATTGTTTATCGGGATTTATACTAGCTAATCCTGATTTTTCCCAAATATTTCTTGGCAATAACATTTAAAATATATAATAAAAATATATCATTTAATCAATATACTGTAATGTAATATTATGTCACAGCCCACCAGTCCGGTCACCTAGTTCTCGACCTTGCCTCCTCTGCCAATCAGCCAAATCACCACAGCTGCAGCTCATCCCCTGTTCAGTATTTAAACCGGTCTCACCCTCCAGCACTCGCCAGATTGTCTTGCCCTGTTATGCCAAGACTCCCAGCACTCTTCTCTGCAAGTCGACACATGTACCGACCCGGACTGTCCTTGACCTCCCGCCTGCCTGTTGCCCCCGTCTGTCCACGCGTGCATTGACCTAGCCAGTTTCTGACCTCCCACCTGCCTCCACATCTGCCTGCCTTCCGCCCACGTCTGCCTGCCCGTGCCTCAACTAGGCTTGCCCGTGCCTCAACCAGGCTTGATCCCGAACCACCACCAAAGTTTCCATACTGTCTTCATCCTGCCAACCTGCAGTCCTCTGCAGAGCAATAAACAAACCTGATCAGCACTTACCAGTCTGCACGTACTTTTGGATCCTCTCCCCACTCCTGGTATAACATGTAATTACAGCCTGTAGGCCATCCTACCTTCGAGACCAAGGACTATTGAATGTGTTTAGTTTGCACAACTTGCTCAAGCATATTGGCCGAACGCCTTTATCTAGCTTGATGGCACAGCTGGTCGGGACGGAAGGAAGGAGAGAAAATCAGTCAAAAACGGAAGGAAGGAATGTTGTGAAGACTTTGCAAACTTTATCTGTTAGACATGGCTTCTAAAATTGCAAGTGGCGGTAAAGGAAGAAGTAAGAGGATGATGACAATAGAAACCAAGCAGGAGATAATAAAAAAAATACGAAGGAGGCGCACGCATGGTTAACCTTGCTCGTGAGTATGGACGGAACTGCTCGGCAATCTTCTAAGGGCAAGACTTTCCTTGCCGGGGGACGGAACTCGCTCGACAACAAAATGGAGAGGCTTCTTCTATTATGGATTAAAGAGAAGGAAATCGCCGGTGATATGTTCTAGTTTGGGAAAAGTTCCCGTTTAAGAAAATAAATAAATAAATTCTGCGGGTTGGTCTCTGCTCCCCTCTGCCTCCACCCAGCTCAAGTCACGTCGCCCCAAAGGTAAATGGCATTTTTCCTTTGTATATGTTATTTAATTTAACTGTACAGTAGATTATGTTACTCATTTTTAATATGTGTATAAAGTCGTGATGTTTTTACCTAAGGTTTTTGCACGCGTTGCACGCATTCACTAATTAACATAGGTTTGGATTGCCCGTCATACGAGCAGTTCAAGTTACGAGCGTAGCCGCTGAACGGATTAAGTTCGTAACACGGGGGCCCACTGTATGTCAGTGGTGGACTGTCAGGGCCAGCAAGGCATTCTCTGCTGGTGTAATATAACCTGATATTATCATAGTAGTAATAAACTATAATAATTTTAATAACTATAATCAACATAAATTTAATTTTGAATTGTTTTAACTAAATATATACGGTATATTTTATATATAAAATTACTCTCATATTCTGTTCTTTTCATGTCATTATATCCATATGGTTACACTCCACCTAATTGCAGCAGTTTTAGTTGAGTGAATATTTAGCCATTTTGAATTCAGCTAACGTGTGTCGCCAAGTCTACCAGAACCCAGAGGCGCTGGGCATTCACTTGAACAGTATGAAGGCTTTTGTGCTGTGTGCAATGACCTTTTGTGTATGGATCCATATTTTTGTTAGACAGCTGCAATAGACAAACAACCCATAAATATGCCTTCAAGAAGCCTCATGTAGAACATGTCATAACGGGACGCTTACTGCAGGAAGGCGGTGCTAAATTGATCCACCATGTTTAACGGTGGAAGTAGTGAAATAAAGTTATTTAAAAACAAGAAAAAACATGTTGCTCAACCTGCTAATGTTAGCATTAACATATATCAAAGCCAGACCAGCAGAGGTTTTTTTTGTTTTTGTTTTTTTTTTGTTTTGATTTTTTAACCCACCATGGCTGAAGAAGGTCAAAACGAAAATTGGACCGACATGACTTTCCGCATTTCCATCCATGTCAATATAAGAGGATTTAAAAAGGCGTCTGTGTTTATTGTATGTGTTCTCTTTAGTTTGATTTCGTCCACCTGTCAGGTAACCCTAACCCTAACGCCTCACTACAATGCTGGCCCTCGCCAAGAGGCTGGTCTGCCACTGGTTGGCTTAGCTGTATTTGTGTTAAGTGTTGTTACCTTTTCGTTTCAAGAAAAGAACTAGCAGACTGACGCAATATTTGAGTTTCCTGTTTTTACCTACTCGAAATTGATTGGCTGTTTCGTGTCACGTTTCATGCTCTGTTTGCACAAAACACGTCCTATAAATGTCACCCTTTCACTCACTCAATCGATCAGATGGAACTCGTCCAAGCACGTCACGAGGTCAAGATGAAGATCACTTTTCACAGGGTCACGCGAGGGAAGGGGAGTGAGCTTGCTGTGCACTTTACAGTGGATCCGGAAAGGAGAGCATTGCTGAGACTTTCACTTTTCCGGGATGTGGCAGAGCCAATATTTTCTCCGACAGCACCTTTATTTTTCTTTTTTACACTGCGTGTCCCTCGCTTTGCGGCAATACAATGTTGCAATCAAGTGGTCGATACCGTGCTCCATCTCGTCCATCGCATCGCCCGACGGCGTCATCGCGCCCTGTTGCACGAACTCCATTGACTACAAGACAAAACCATCCACTTTTACGCCTCCATCGTGCTCCATCTGAACGCGGCATTTACAGTGGATCCGGAAAGAAGATCATTGCTGAGAACTTTTACTTTTCTGGGATGTAGCAGAGCCAATATTTTCTCTTCCAGCAAGTTTATTCTTTTCTACACTGCTTGTCCCTCGCTTTGCGGCAATTCTCGTCTGCCAGAAAAAAAGTTTCAACGTCACAATCAAGTGGCCGATACCGTGCTAAATATTGAGCTGTCAATGCTGCACTGTCGTTATCTTGACACAGTAACTACGGTTCAATAGCTGTTAAAAAAGGAACCAAATGCTGCAGATACCAGTTGTCCCAAGTTCTCCCTTCCACCATTCTACAAGCCAGGTGAGTGCTCTTGTTTGGCTCCGTTTATGTCGCTCCATTCACGTCACCTGATGCGACATCACCTGTCGCGCAAACTCCATTGACTACAATACAAAACTGTCCGCTTTTTCGCCCCGATCGCGTTTGGTGTGAACCCAGCATAAAACTGCAATTCAAATGCGTTGCTTGCCAAACAATATTTATTTTCGCAAACCACGGAGAGCCGCAACATAAGAGTCACGTGGCTCTGGAGACATGCGGCTCTTGCTGACCCCTGACCTACATAAAAGCCAATGTACATTTAGGAAGGACAGAATATTGGCTTATTATCAAAATCTAAATATATTTAGTGCTCATTTCATTGTATATTAAATTGTGAAAGTATTCATGACTCTTCAATAAAGCAATCAATTCAACCACTTTGATATATTTTTAAAAATGTAATAATTTTGAAAATGTCAAAATGCATTTTGCGTCTACAATTGCTTGCTAATGAGGCAATGAAGCCAGCAAAGCTAAAGCAAAGCAAAGCATTTCATAATGCTGTTTTTGACTAAATACTTGGCAGCAACCTGTTTGAGGTAAATTGACCCAGTTTTGTTATTTTGTATCCTTCAAGATGGCTGAAAAGTAACAAACATTCTTGTTGTCAAAATGAATCTGTTGGTAAATGAAAAGGAAACTTATGTGTGGTTTAAATGATTTTTTTGTTATGTTTTGTTTCATTTGCAAAGGGGGTCCTTGGAAAATTTGCTTTTTAAAAGGGGTCCCAGACTCCAAAAAGTTTGAGAACCCCTGCATTAGAGGACACCCTGATGAAAGTGGCTCGTGCCTGATGAAAGTGGCTCGTGCCTCAACCAAGCTTGAATTCCTTATTTGTTATTCCTCCATTAATAACATAAAGACAAACACTTGCAAAGCAGAAATCTGCGAGCTGGATAAATAATTGGCAGTAACCTTTTTGGTGGAAATTGTTTGTTATAAGGAGGCATGCAATCTGCAAATACTGTGGAAATGAGGTTTTTTTTAATATAATTATAAAAATGTCCTTCCTGCATACCATTTACTGCCCTAAGGCAGTCGGGGATAAGATTTGGTATGCACCTGACCCCAGTGAGGATAAGCAGCCAAGATAATGAAAAAGGAGATTTTTCACCGAATTTGTGGCGTTCTCAAGTGTCTGGCACCCTTAACTTCTGCCTATAGCGGGGTGCCCACGTCTGGTCCTGGACAACACCTATCCAACCTGTTTTCCACATAACCCTCCTAAAACTAAGGATTATCATTGGACTGGGACTTGAGCACCCTGGGCATGTTTATGTGACTCTTACTATTATCAAACAGCTGTGTATTTTTTACTATGTGACCCTGAATGACCTGAGTGATGTCTATAAATAATCAGAATTATTATTCTAATTGTTTAAAGTACGTTTATAACCTTTTTCATTTTTAAATTTTATGTTATATGTTGAATCATATTTTATAAAATATATTATATCTTGTTTATAATTTCATTATCTTTTAATCCTGTTGGGAATTTTAAAAGATTTCTTACTGAACAAGGGAAAAAAACAAAAACAGAAAATCCCAATGGGTCCTTTTCCTATAAAACGACATTGGTACACGGTACAATCACCTCTTTACATAGTCCTGCAGGACAGGCATTTCCCAAAAATCGAATTGACATTTAAAGCAATGTCACAATAGTCTGCGATAAATATCACAAAATGTTTGGCCCAGTTTTTGGCATCTGAATGATCCCGCCACTTGAGTATAATTGCATCATCATCATTTCAAGTGGAACAGCTGGATGAATTCCTTTGTTGGGCACAGTGATATATCCAACCAACATGCATTTTTCCATTTATTGCATGAATGCTGAGGGAGCGTCGTAACAATGTCTCAGTCCAGTGGTAAACAGACTGTTATTACATTTTAAAAAATATTCTTAAATTTCAAAGCTCAAGTCTTATTTATGAAAGTCTCCAAACGTAAACTCACCATTCTTGCTGAAGAGTTCCATAGTGTTCCATTCAAAGCATGACAGTCAAAAGTGAACAAATGATGATGATGATGACGATGCCGCTGACGGGAGAGACTTGGGTGCAGCTGTGTCACTAATCCCGTAATCCTTTCCAATCACCAAATGTTTCCTCTCATCCGCTGGCATCTCATCCCATGTTTTTATCCGCCCCGTGTCCCTCCTGTTTTCTCTTAATAACACTGGGAGGGGTCGTTGTGTCTCCCCATCCATCTGTTTCACTGACTCCTGGATTATATAATGACTGTTACAGTGCAATTTCAATGGGAATATACGATTGGGTGTTTTTGGAAAATCCCAAAGTAAGATTGAATATATGTACTTTGTACACACTACTACTACTATGGCTCATAAACTAGTTAGAGTTCATTCCAGCGCTCCATCCTATGCCACAAAATAGGAAATGTTAATTTCCAACTATAATTTATATTTTAAATGGCCTCTATCATGGAAACTTAACTTTTTGGAGCTTTTATCCATGTTACAATCTTAATTACTCACCTTAAATAGTGTACATTTTACTTCCTTGATCCACTGCTGAATATTCTTTCTTGTGTGCTCTGAACAGATAACAAAGGACTTTAGATCTCTAGGTATTAACATCACAGTGAGAAGGAATAGAATAGAATAGAATAGAATACCTTTTTTGTCATTGTGCACAGGTACACAATGAAGTTGGGAGCACTGCTTCGATAGGTGCAGATGAATAATATGAACAATAAATACACTGAACAAAAATATATCCACAATGCTTTATGTATTTGTTCCCCTTTTTCATGAGATGAACTCAAAAGTTCTAAAACTTTTTCTCGATGCACAATTAGCCACTTCTCTCAAATATTGTTCACAAATCTGTTTAAATCTGTAACATTGAGTGTAATGATATGAAACACTTGAATGGTCATTGAATAAAGTAATTCCCTAGGAGCCCAATAGATGACGCACGTACATAAAGAAGCCCAGTGTTGCAACATGTTGCTGAAGAACATGTAACTGGCAATAAGAAACACCTTTTGAATGTATGCCTGTAATTAATATGGAGTCAGCTTGAAGATAAAGTTCGTTCTCTTCAAATAAGTGGGTTTATTAAAGAACCCGCAACAAAACATGTTGTCAGAAGATGGACTTGAAGAGAAGCCTTGGATTTAAAAGCAAAATTGGAAAGGACTGACTGAAAATGACCAAAGCTGTGTGAGAACATAACAAGTTAGGATTGTTCATCTGTTTTCCACGGGAGAAAAAGCATAACAAAGGCAACAAGGATGCAAGTGCTACAACCACCACCCAAACTGCAGCTGTCTGGTAACATAGCTGAGAAATAGAGGAAATTTAGGCAACGTTTTCAGTTGCATTCATCTGCAATTGGTGCCGAGGATATTTACAGGTATCGGGCGAAGATGCACTGGAAGTCTACAACAACTTTCAGTTTGAAGAGGAAGATGACAAAATGAAATTGGAGAAAATACTGATGCACTTTGAGGATTACTGTATCCCGAAAATAAATGTCACGTTTGAGAGGCACAAATTCTTTCAATGTGTTCAGAAAACGGACGAGACTATTGCTCAGTATGTAACCAAGAGTTGCAGAGCAGAAGCAAGACGTGTGAATTTGGAGGACTGATGGATTCATTAATAAAAGACAGACTCGTTTGCAGAATTCCAGATAATGGCCTACGACAAAGGATGCTGAGAGAAGAGAGATTAGACTTAGAAAAAGCAATTAATGTGTGCAGAGCAGCGGAAACAGTCGGAAGGCAAGCAAAAGAACTGGTCAGTGAAAGTTGCAATGTCAACGCAGTGAGAAAAGAAGAAAGAGTTTTTTGATTAAATGATCTTTTGAGCCTCAAACCCATCAGCCCCAGCAATTATTGGTTCCACCTTTCCGACACTCCTCATCAACATGCCACGCGATCTTGATAACCTTATTGCAACAGGGATGTTGCTGACAAGGTTTTCAAACGCTTGCGAATCCACTGTAGAAAGTGGCATCATATTTCCTAACGAATCTTCTACCTTTTGATGTCGAAGTGTCATCCCTCAGCAAGAAAGCGCAATCCTCTGCATGTTACTGGTCCTAGTTTGTTAAGTGGACAGCTTTTTAGGTGTCATGCGCAAAGTTTATATTATATTATTCTTCTGATTATCTCTGACGAACTCAACATATAGGTCGTATGTTCATCTTGTGTACATATTGTCCATATTTCACCTGCCACTTCATCTCAGCTGTAGTAGATAAGTAAACATTTTGCCTCGGACTTTTCTACTCCGATTTGGGTGAGTGTTTTGGACGAATTTGGGGGGGAAATACACCACTTTCAGGTCAAAAATGCATGTAATGCATAACTTTACTCTCTTTTGTAACGGGTACAATACAGTGGGCCCCCGTGTTGCGAACTTAATCCGTTCAGCGGCTATGCTCGTTACTCGAATTGCTCGTATGACGGGCAATCCAAACCTAATTTAGTTAGTGAATGTGTGCAACGCGTGCAAAAACCTTAGGTAAAAACATCACGACTTTATACACATATTAAAAATTAGTAACATAATCTACTGTACAGTTAAATTAAATAACATAAATATACAAAGGAACAATGACATTTACCTTTGGGGCGACGTGACTTGAGCTGGGTGGAGGCGGAGGGGAGCAGAGACCAACCCGCAGAATTTATTGATTTATTTTCTTAAACACGAACTTTTCTAATACTCACGAGCAAGGTTACCCATGCGTGCGCCTCCGTATTTTTTTATTATCTCCTGCTTTGTTTCTATTGTCATCATCCTCTTACTTCTTCCTTTACCGCCACTAGCAATTTTAGAAGCCATGTCTAACAGATAAAGTTTGCAAAGTCTTCACAACACACCGACCAGCTGTGCCATCAAGCTAGATGAAGGCGTTCAATAGCGGCCAATAGCATATCGGCATTTCTGTGATTGACGTGATGCTGGCCAAAAGCATATCGTCATCTCCGTGACTGAGACCGTGAATGTGACCATAATCGACCAAGAGCATATCGGCATCTCCGTGACTAAGACCGTGACTGTGACCTTAATCGACCAATAGCATATCGGCATCTCCGTGACTGACAACGTGACTGTGACCTTATAAGACCAATAGCATATCAGCGTTTCCATGACATGCGAAAATAGGTATTTTTGTTAATGCAGCAAAGCGAATAAAATAGTGCGGACACACTGACCGGCATGTTGGATTGTTCGTAAAACGAAAGCTTTGTGCGTAAGGGGACAAAAAACGCCGCGATCCACGTTCGTAAGATGAAAAGTTCGTAAAACAGGGAGTTTGTAAACCGGGGGCTCACTGTAATACTATTTTTGTGTGTGTAGTATATTACATTACCACGTTCCAGTAAAAAGTAATGCATTACAGAAATTACATTACTTTTGTAATTCATTGCTCCCTACACTGACCACAAGATTAACATTCATGTGATTTTCATAAACATTACAGTGGGTAAGTTATGAATAACAAAACAAAAAACAAAAAAAAAGAAAGTGATTATAGAAAGGAGCGGCTTGCAGTAAATCGCACATCCGCCTCACAGTTCAAAGGTCCTGGTTCAAATCCACCTGGTTATGGCCTTCCTGTGTGGAGTATGCATGTTCTCCCTGAGCCAGTGTCGGTTTTCTCCGGGCACTCCGGCTTCTTCCCACACTCCAAGACATGCATCGCAGGTGAATTGGACATACTGAATTGTCCTTAGGTGTGATTGGGTGCGTGAATGGTTGTCCGTCTCTGTGTGCCCTGTGATTGGCTGGCAACCGTACAGGGTGTCCCCTGCTTACTGTCCAAAGATAGGCTAGAAAATGGATGGATGGATGAACTTTACAAAGGGGCAAATATATCTATCCATCCATCAAAGGAAAAAAAATCAGCAATTCAGAAAAAGATTTCAAGATTCAAAGCGTTTAATGTCATGTGTTGATACAAGTTTCTCCATACAATGAAATTCTTACTTTGCAGTCCACACGAATGTCGTTTAAAAAAAAGTAAGTACCATGTTAAGACAAAAAAAAAAGAAAAAAAGGTAGAAATAACACAGATGCAGTGCACAAGTATGAACCATAACTGGGTAGGTTATGCACAGAAAGCTACACTGATGGTAGATAAAATAAGAAATGTATTTATTAATTATTTATTTACTGGTTTCAAACCAGTAAATACGAAAACAGAGTGAATTGATTTGTATTACAAAGGGTAATTTAGCCGAAACGTTTAAATAAAGTTTTGATAGAAAAAAACCGCTTAACGCGGAAGTGGTCATGTTTTCGAAGAAGTGGTCTGATTGACGGTGCAATATCGCATGAACCACGTATATGCGTCTTTTTTTAATCAAATATTTTGTATGTGTGCCAACTTGTAACCGTCGTCGTTGAGTTCAACGCATAAGAGCCCGAGGTGGTGTAAGGTATGAGTTTAAATTGACGTGAATGAAAGACGACCGCGACCCTGTCAAATTGCTTCCCCGGAGCCAGTTAATATGGTCGTAATCAAACTAAACACTCGATTAATTTGTGCCCCCTCCGGGACACCTGGCCCACTCTATGGGTATTACATTTGCGCAAGAAAATCTGAGGCTGCGAGTGGTCTCGGGGTAACTTCGATGGAAGTTTGACCTGTATTTAATCGTCCTCGCGGGTTCAAATCCCGCTCGGAACATTTATTTTTATTCGTTTTAGTTTTTCACTATGTTACCTGCATTTTCCTGCAGGTAATTAGAACTTGAAAAGGAATCGCTTTGTTTCGTGTGTTTATTGATGAACAGGACAGTTAGACAGTCAATCAACTTCCATGTAGCTTGTGACGAATCTGCCGTATGGACACAGGTAATATGTCAACAATCGACCCACATTTGTAATCGGGAGCCAGTTGAACTGTAACGGCCTGTACTTTTGAAAAGCGAGTGAAATCCATACTTAGAATAACTTTCATGTTTTCGTCCAGTAAACGTTTTTCTTCCGAACACAGATAAACAATACACACACAAGCCAATATGTTGAATTTAGATACGAAACAGTATTTGCTATTGTGACGTGAATCCAGTTTACGTGTCCTTTATGGTGATTGACAGGTGTAGCTTCAGAATCATATCTTAATTACTGTGGATCATTGCGATGTGTTGTAGGTGTGCAGTAGTCATGGCTGAGGCCGGTGCTCATCTGACCTCCAGCACTGTGCAGGAGCAGCCGTCCATCTTTGAGGTTCTGGCTCAAGAGTCATTGATGGAGGCGGTGAAACCAGCTTTGAGACACGCCGTCAAGGTGAGACACTTGACTTCACTCTTTAAAGGAGTTCCCGTGTGTAATACCTTCAAGCCAAACTTTTTCAAATAAATGTAAGATTAGAGATGGGTTGATGAAGCCTTGTGAAACTTTTCAGGTATTTGCCTCATTGATTTGGATTAAAAAAGCCAATGAGGCCCCAAAGCCTTACAAAATAGCCACACTGGTAACATCTGGTGGTCAGTCATAGCAGCTACAATACTCAAAATGATTGACTTTTTCTGGGTTCATATGCCATTAACACTGAGTCTTATATTTATGTCTGTCTGAATTGTCTGGCCAAGGCTACTGACAAGTGGACAGCCTGTCTGGCAGAGATGTGATTTGTCATTCTAATGACAAATTACCTTGATTCAAGCTCCCTCTGATAGTCTCATAGCCAGGAAAAGCAAGATAGAAGTTTTCAAATTCCCTACTTAAAGGCATTATTTAGTGAATTCAAGCTCAACAATACTTTGTTTTTTACTTGTAGTGTATGTGACGGATGAAATTTAGACAAAGGTGATACATTTGAATGGAACCGTCACATTATTATTTTTACTGTTATTATTTGATTGATTTGTTTTATTGAACACATGTATAATAGGCACATTAAAATAAAATGTGAGAACAAACCAAAAACACAAAGAAGCAGAAAATAATAGAATTGCAGTACAGTGATCCCCCCCCTACTTCGCGGTTAATGGGGGCTGTCAACCCCCCGTGAAGTCTGAAACCCGCGAAGTAGGGTATTAGTTCCTAGATTTCTATATACGCCCCAATATAGCCACAGTAACCATAAACAATCCTTTTTTTTGTATTTTTTGCCTATTTTATTTCCTTTCTCCTATTATTTAACATTACTTTATCCTTATTAACATAATTGTATATTCATTAAATATTACTTATTTTGTTGAGAATTTGTTCTCAGGACTGGTTATCTGCACCAAGACTCCGGTGAAAGAGTCCGCAAGTCATCATGTTGAACTTCACATTTATTTTGGCTCATGTAAGGTGTATCATGTAGTAACTGTTGAATAACAAATCAATAACAATCTTCAAATCAGTAAACTAACATACTGCCGAACTTTAATCTATGAATTTACTGTATTTTTAGCCGACATTAGCGGGTTAGCAACAACTACTAACTATAAAGTGCAACGTCTACACAAACGAACAGATAAACAGAATAAACACTCATCGCTTACTAAACATAGGCAGTAGCGTGCGTTATCAACATAAATGATAATAAACTATAAATATGAGCTTACGTTGTCATTCACTACATCACCGTAACGAGCCAAATGACTCCACAGAGAATGTAAAACAGAAAACGGAAATGCAACGCGACCCGAAAATTTAAAACATGCCGACAAATTAAAAGCATACATTTCAAAATAATATATGATATGTCACGAACTCTAACGCTTGAAGAATTCTTAACATAGTTATTAACTAATATTACTTCGTTATTTGATTAATACAGTACTGTATAATGTACTTTTTCTTTTTTTCAGTTTTTGTAAATTTTTGCACATTTTTTAAATGATTTTTTGTTTTGAAATATTTTTTATTTTTGCTGGAAAAAAACGCGAAGTACTGAGACTGCGACATCTGAGACCGCGAAGTAGGAGGGATCACTGTATATGTATATGTTCAGTTCAAAGAAATTTGCTATATATGTTCAAGAGGAAGTAGGAAGAAGTATAAAACTTACCTGGTCCTGCTTCTTGTATTCTATTATTGAAATATTGATATATTGTTTCATATCACAAAAAACAATCATATAAATAAGCTTATGTGGTTCATTCATACAGTTGTATTTCTACATGAATATACAGTATGCTTATATTGTATGTATATAAATATATACAGATGCATACACATATACATAAATACTAAAACATACTGTATATCTTATTTTTCACATGTAACAAACTTTGACACAAGATCTGACTCAGTTCAATAAGCAGCATATAATCTTTGTACTTTTCCAATACAATATTTTTAAAGCTCTTTTTGAACACAGCCATAGATGTGCATGTTTTCAGTTCTGTTTCATAGCCATTCCATAAATCGACACCTTTAACAGATACACACATTTGCTTTATATTTGTTCTTATTTTCAATTTTTAAAAATCACCGGTAGCCCTTAAATCATAAGCACACCCTTTCCTTATTTCGAACAGCTTCTGGATATTCTTGCAAAGTTGGTTATTGACTACCAAAAAACCGTGTATATGATGTGTATTTTGCTTCCTTTCTCAACTCAGGTTCTTGCAGAGTCCCACCCATCCCAATTTGGTTTTCTTTGGCGACGCTTTGACGAGTTCTACCTCCTCCTGGATGTCCTCCTTCAGAAGCACTTCCTATCCCAGTGTAGCGCCTCCTTCTCTGAGAACTTCTACGGTCTCAAACGGGTTTCAGCAGGGCAGGGCCTTCCTGTTAGCCTGCACACAAAGGCCCACTGGCGCTCTCTTCTTCTCTTGTGCCTGGTGCCGTACTTGCGGGCCAAGTTGGAGGCCATATTTGCGCGCCAAAGAGAGGAGGAAGACTTCTCCATACGGCTGGCTCAAAGCAGGAGTCAGAGGCTGTACCGGGTGGCCGTGGCCGCCTATCCGTACGTCAACTCGGCCTGGAGGGCCTGGATCTTCTGTCAGCAGCTGCTTTTTGTCTTCGGAGCAGTGCGGACCCACACTCCTTTGCTGTGGCTGGCGAGAGTCCGACTAGCTCGACTCACCGAGCGAGACGTCAGAGACATGGAACTGAATGCAAGCAAAGGAAGAAGTCCGGCTGGAGATAGGTACAAGTCGCTCATGTTGATGATGTATAATGACATCTATTTATTAAGAAATATTTATAAAACGGATCGGCACTGTGATGGATTCATCCACAAATGTTTCCAACTTTACAGCGAGCGCGGTGAATATTTCATCCAGTCACACGGCTCGCCTACATGTTTTAATTAGTACGTACACGAATCAGACAATATTCTTAATATTCTTGATACGCTCCATTAAAAAAATAAGACCTAAACAACATCATGTCACACACCAATGATGTGTTGCGAAGGCCAATTTCAAAATAAAGACATCAAATATTACATGTACAACAATGCAATAGCCGAAGTAAGCTTTTATGAGCACTACTGTAAAGGCCATGGCCATTATTAAAATATCGTAATATTTGTTGTTATCTTGTCTTCGGCTATTAACCAAGCTAGACTTTTCCTGCAGGCTTGTTTTTGCTGTAGTGAATTTCAGCACAATGCCAATGCAGAAAAAAACGTTTTGTATTATCCAAAAAGGGATTTTTCCTTGTATGAGGATGTAAGAAAGAGGGAAAGGCTTCAATCCCGACGATTACAATGGCAGACATTTTTAATTCAAGGTTTTTTTTTTTTTTTTTTTAAGCATTCTCGTCATTCGTCGATGGGTCTGCAAAACGTAATCAGAAATAATGGTAGGCAAATTGAGACAACTACACATCAGCAGATATGGTCAATGCTGCACCTCCCTGAAAAAAGTGCGCAACCAAATCCTGTGTGGTATGACTAACGTTAAATAAAAGTCAGTGTGAGCCCTGTACACAGAAATGATCATTAATTAAAATGACTAATATTATAATGGATAAAGTTCTCCAATCCAAGCCTCCCTATGTATTTTTTTTGCAGTTCGTTACAGAAGATGTGGTGGTTGATGTCGCGAGCTGCAAGGGGCGTGGCCATCTCCCTGTCCTCCTCCCTTTCTCTGGGAGTCTTCTTCTTGCAGTTCCTCGAGTGGTGGTACTCGTCGGACAACCAGGCCACAGTGAAGAGCCTCATGTCCCTCCCCGCGCCCCCGCCTCCCCTCCACTTAGACGCGACCCATGCTAAGGACGCGGTAACTGACGTGTGGTGCTGTCCGCTCTGCAGACGGCTTCGTGTCAACGCCACGGCACTGTCCACGTCGGGCTTCGTCTTCTGTTACCGCTGCATCTACATGTATGTGAAAAGCAACCGCCGTTGTCCACTCACAGGCTACCCCACTGAACTGCAGCACCTCATCAAGATCTACTCGCCGGACGCTTAAAATTCACTTCAGGTGAAATAAGAAAGAGCAAAAGTAAGGTCATTGTCCGGAGGCGGAGACGCCAGACATGTGCTCGATTTTATGGTGTCATAGAGCGGCTTGTGTGTGTCCATAGGCAAGATACTGGACCTTCAGTTGGGATAGATGTTTCTACTTTACTCTGTTGACAGGGTACAAAAATTGTCATCACTGTGTGATTGAGATTTTTTAAATGTGCTCATAAAGACTACCGTAATTCCTGAACTATAAGATACACTTTTTTCCCAAAAATGAAGACCAAAAGTAAGGATGCGTCCTATAAGTGGTAACTGAAATATTTTATTTTTATATGTTTTATTTTTTATATTCGACATTCGAGGAAGATTGCATCCATCAGCAACACAAGTTATGAGTTTTGACGTACCGATGCACATTTTTATATCGGTCATATTATTACTTGGGAGTATTTACAATAATGGGATGAGCTCGAGGGCGAAAGTCCGTTGTCTGTTAGTAGCCAGAGCCTTGTTTGCAGCTAACAGCACCTTTTGTTAAGCGGCTTGTGTTTGCTGAGTTTGTTACGTTCTTTTCAATAAAAGAAGCGATCAGACTGAATTAATGCCCGAATACATCCTTGTTCACACAGGACAGTGGCTTTCAAGAACAACATTTTTCTTGTGGCAGAGCGGATTGCAAACCGTGAGGCTGTTGCAAAGTTATATATATATCAGCGGCTGTCTGTGCATTTCTCACTTTTTCCTTCAGTGATGTCAAACTCGAAGAAATACCCCGTATAATACCATCATTTAAGACACCGCTGCTAGAGAAATCATATACAGAAGCTGTCAGGGTTATCTTTAAAAGTAGACTAAGACCATTCCTGCTGCTCAACAGCAAAATAGCAACTCAGACCAGCCAAGATTGACTTTTCTCCGCCTAGGCAAAGGGGAAAAAGCTTGGCGTACATCCTCATGCGTTGCCAGTAGCATTTTTCATCGCTCAAGCATCCCCGCCTGCTTTTTATTCATTCAGCAAAGTATTGCACATTACAAGACGTAACAAAACGATCCAGCCGGCCGCCACCAACAGCTGGGCAAAGGTCCCAGCTCACACTTTCCTGCGTCAACAGCTTTATCTAAGGACTGGGGCGAGATGAACTAAGACTGCATAGATGGATAGCAATGCACACTATTCTAGACAAGAAATAAGCACATAATGATAACAACCTAATAAATGATTCCCTTCACAGAAGCACACGTATGCATGACTTGGCATTGCATCACCTTAATCATGTACAACACAGGCTATTTTCCGGAGCATTTAATCATCAAAAACCCGGATCAGCAATTAAAATTTAGCACTATACGTGATACTGTCAAAACTTAAAAATAAAAGACAACTTAAAATTATTTGTCCACAAAGTTTTAAGTCCACCAAGAGCAGGCAAGCTTTAACAAGATTCTACGCTTAATTACAAATCGCAGTTTAATATATGAAGAATCCTTTTCTTTACCATTAATTGAATATGAACAAAATGACAAAAACATTAAAAATGAAAAAAAAACCATCAATAAAAGGCTCACACTCAACAAAATGGCTGCCTCCCAAAAACACTTAATTCAAAAATTAAGACTCACAAGAACACTTCTGTGCAATGCATGATTTTAAACCATGACGCCGTAGTGTTCTACCTACGGCAGCCTTCGAAATTGTGATTCCAGCCCTCTTCAAGTCATTGTCCAGCTCCTGTTGTGTCGTTCTGGGCTGACTCCTCACTTTTCTTATCAAGAGTGATGCTCCACGAGGAGAGATCTTACAAGGTGCCCCAGTCCGTGGTAAATTAGCAGTCATCTTTAGCCTTTTCCATTTTCTAACAATTGCTGCAACAGTGGATTTATTATTACCAATCTGCTTCCCAATTGCCCAATAGCCTTTCCCAGCTTTGTGGAGCTCTACTATTTTGTCTCTGGTGTCTTTAGAAAGCTCTCTTGTCTTCCCCATGGCAGCAGTTGGGTAATGACTGACTGTGGGTTGCACAGGTGGCATTAATAAACTCTCGGGTGTGGTGGATGGGGTAAAGGTGTGCTTTTTTAAGGTTGACTGACAGCTCTATGAGAGTCATAATTATTGCTGTTTCTCAAGGGTGCAAATACTTGTCAACCCAACAAATAAATAATTTAAAAAATCATACAATGAGATTTTTTTTTTTTAGATTATGTCTCGAACAGTTGAAATGCATTTATGATGAATTTCAGACTTTTCCCTATTTTCTAAGTAAGAGAACTTGCAAATTCGCAGGGGGTGTAAATACTTATGCTCCTCACTGTGTGTGTGTATATACAGTATATGTGTATATATACTGTATATATATATATATATATATATATATATATATATATATATATATATATATATATATATATATATATATATATATATATATATATATATATATATATATATATATATATATATATATATATATATACACACACACATATATTAGTTGACAAACTGGAAAAACTGTTGATGACCCCTTTACATGTTAACACGGAAAATACCATGATGGGATTGATTATTATGAAGTATTAAAACACTGTGCATTTCCAGCTAATTGACAATCCTTATATCAAATTGGCAAACCTTGTATCAAATGTATGATAGGTGATCTAAATATATTCTTTTAACCTTCTGCACTTTTGTATTTTTATTACATAAATAACATCGCATCTGCTCAGGCTTTAGGTAACAATCTCTTTTCGCTGTTAGCTAGCAGCTGTTAGCACTAATCTGCATCAAAAAAAATAAATACTTGGTCACATTTTGAGTCAAACGACTTCCATACAGCATACTGTAAAAGGAGAGTCCAGCCACGGCTTGAAAGTCTCAGAAGGAAGATAATTGAGCAGATATGTTCAGTAGTCAAGTGACAGTTCAGTTTGCAAAATTGAGATTGATATATTGGGAGTGGATGGGCATTCAAGAGACCTAAACATTTCTACACAAGCAACCACCCAGCCAGCTTTCCAGGCTATGTAAATATGCAAAGTTGACACAATTGGGCTCAATCCATTCGTGCCAATTTCGTGCAATAGCCTGCCATGTACACTTTAAGAAGTCAAATGCAAGGAGCAGTCACTGAATTGCTTTATTGAGTTTCCAGACAAGTTTAACATCAGGCCCACTTGAAAAAACAAAACAAAAACAAATACAAGAACGAAACAGATATTCAGGATCAACATCACAACTTTACAGTGAAAGATATTGAAAGTGGGCTTTAACACAATGTCCACAAAGCCTCGAAGCGAGTGCCAATCAACACGAGCTAGCATCCCTTTCAACCCATTCCGAGAGAGGGAGGAGGGAATAGAACAAGTGTTGTCATCGATATTAGTCACAGTAATAAATTGCTTGGATAGCTTGTATTGCACATGTGTACACTTCTATGCACTTTATATACACGTGAGTAGAAACTGGAAAATCACCAAAAGGAATGTGCTTGTGATCAGTTCCAACCAAATAAGATTTGAAAGTTTTCAATCATGTGCCAGGCGAGAGAGACAGAAAAAAAAGGGAAGATACCTGTTCGAGAAAAAATACATGGAGGTCCCATTGATAACATTTTCTTATGTGTCCAAATATGTGTCCAACCTGCCCTTGGCCCCCACGTGCAAGACATACGCATACACGTACGGTCTCAAACACGGAAGAGAAGAGAGCATGAAGTCAACAGCATACACATTCAATGTGTAACAATCAATTCAATGCTTAAATGTACACCAGCTTCCTGTCAAACGCATTTTCCACTACAAATGTGTGCTTCTACACTTAAATGGCCTTTGGAAAATAAATACAAACGAATAGGAGCATTTTGGCTTGTGAATTACTTGTGGGGATGATATTGACATCACAGCAGATTATAGGGGCCAATCTACCTGACAAGGTACTCGTTGCGCCACAACGGACTTTTTCTCGATGCCTTGATTTCTGTTGATGTCAAATTAGTAGGACAGCAAGTTTTGTAAACCTTACTCAAACATTCCACACGTAGAAATTAATTCAAAATTTCAAATAATGTAAAATTAAGTCATCCCTCAAGATTACAATGCACTTTAAGTTCATAGTGGAATTTCAGGGGAAAAAGCCAATATCCAGAATTTTTTGGGAGTAGTGTCATTGCTTGAGTGACTAAATAAGTACCATATTTTTCGGACTTTAAGACTACTTTTTTTTCATGATTTGAGTCCTGTGGTTTATAGTCCAGTGCGATTTATCTGCAGGTTTTTTTTTGTTTTTTTTTTGTGGAGGAAATCCACCAGTAAAGCGAACGTGTGTATCTCTTCCAAGGGTTCCATTTATGGAACAACTATAAAATCAAAATTCAAAAAGAGTTTTAAAAAATAGTATTAAAAATATAAAGAAATATGTATAAATTGAATAAGATATTGGATAAAAGTTTGTGACTTGTAAATTTGATATAGATGAGATTGTATATATCTATGTTTGATTGTATAAATGAATTATGGGCAATGTGTCTATACATTCACAAAAATAATCAATGAAAAAAAAGGAAGAAGAAGCTTTGGAGGTATTTATTTTGAACTGCTATTTAACTTGGCAGTATTATTTGATACGTTGAAAAAAAGGAATCCATTCATTTTATATAAATATGTTGGTGCTAAACATGCAGAGAGTCTGTTGAAGAAAAGATGTTTCTGTAAGCGGGCCATTAAAAAAAACGTTTAAAATAATAATAATAATAAAAAAAAAACTTCCATATAGCATCTTTTTGTGTAGATCTGTGATGTTATGACCTGCGGTTTATAGTCTGGTGGGTTATCCATGACACAAATTTTTTTTTGCTGATTTTTTTGCCTGTGCGGCTTATATACCAGTGCGGCTTATTGTCCAAAAAATACGGTACATTATTCACAGTGATCAATCGTGTCTTTTTACTGTAATTAAGACTACGGCTTGGACAATTATTCAGATGGTCATTTTAATTGGTCGATAATTGTTTTTTATTTTTTTGCGGCAGATTTTTTTTTTTAACAGATGAACACATTACAACATAAGACAGAGATAATGACATTCCAAGATCACCCCCCCCCCCCCCCAAAAAAAAAAAAAAATCAGATCACTTATGCGGATTTCCCTCTGTTGTAAAGGAAAACAAATTTTAATAAACCAAATATTTAACACAGAACAATTCTCTCCCGCTAATTCATACCCTGTATTTAGAGTTATATAGTTATACCTGTTAAGAGAGCAAAAAAATGATATTATATACTTTGGTTAATTTGTTGTTGGAATTTTAGCCTGCAAAATATCAAACGTGTTCTGAAAATTGTCGCAGTGACTCCTTACAGGGTAAATAAACACAGATTCGTTCATACTTTTGTGTCAACAAGTTTTCTCACAGTGAGAAAGTGTACTTTTCATATTTCAGTTGAATAAAATTAGTACACATTCCTCTTAAGCGGTATATAGCATCTCTAAGGGTGTTTGTTTATGGCTATTTTGTACTGTGCGTTCTTCATGACCTCTTGTATTTGTCAGTAATAAGACTACAACGAGGCTTTTGTTTTGGAATTGATATAAATTCAGTCAACAGTCGTCGCTGAAGGAATTGGTAGAGAAATCCGTTGGAGCATCTTTTACAATATCCTACTGGTGTGCTCAAGTGAACTAGTATAATCTTTGCACACGAGTAGAACAACTAACTATGGGTTGCGCAAAACTGTGCTAATTGACAATTATGTACTTGTAAGCACGAAGTTGTCAGCAAGTGCACTTTTGTACTCAGTAGTAACATGCCATTGTTGCACCAGTATACAGAAATGTCATGCATTATCAGGAAAAAAAAAAAAAAAAGTCCCTTGTTGGCATTTGAAAAGGGTGGGGAAATTAAAATTCTACTAGTTAACATAGTGCAGATGTCAGTGTGGTCCTTGTAGAATGGACGGACTTGACATTTAAATAGTTTGCCCTAGTTGTCAGAGGTGGGCCTTCCCCCTTTCGTCATGATCGGTCGGACATTTATTTCCCGAGTCGAAAATCGTAATTGTCGTTCTGTCGCTCACTCCGTCTTCGCTTCCCCCCCAAACAAATTAAACTTCCATCATCATACTGAAAAAATATTATTTCTGAATAAACATTTTTACTCTCTACAGCTTGGCCATAAACAAAAAGCAAAACTTCAAACTTTACAGTCTTCACTTGAATTGTCCAAACTAATTATATAATACAATGCTTAGTGTGTGTTTCCCACAGCCACTAGCTAGCATACTAGTGCTGGGTATTGTGTCTTAAAAGTGTATTGCAATAATCAGCGATACGGCAAAGGTGTATTGCGATACATATTGTGATATATTCTGCAATGTTTGTAAAAAAAAAAAAAAAAAAAAAAAAAACCCTACGGAAATGAGGCGTTTCCAAACCGATACGCAATATTTTGGAAACTAAATGTCGTATTGCATCACTCCGTATCCTAATATATCGATATTATCGCCCAGCACTGAATGTTGTATTGCATCACTTCGTATCCTAATATATCGATATTATCGCCTAGCACGTATGTATGCTCACTGTGTGCCGTCATCGGGACAAGACTGCAATTAGCAAACACATCCACTGGAAGTGCACACACACACACATACACCGTTGTGTTTCAGGCACACCTCTCTGAAGACATTTTTTCAAAAACGGTTTGATGTTAATAATACAAAATTCACATGTGATGCATATGATCTGTCACATAGCCTAAGTAAAAAGAAAGGATTTGCTGCGCTTAATTTACTTGATAATGCCTTTGTTATTTCTAACTTGGTATTTCCTGGCTAAGAGGCGATCCGTCAGTATCGACAACACACTGCCCACCTCTGCTAGTTGTTGTTCTGGCAAATTCTTCTTATGATAAAAAATGTCATACAGGAGTTGAAGTAAAGCTTCAATTCAAACTGTTCCGATACTAGTGCGCTGTAACTTGTCATATTAGAGCATTTGTGCATTTCTATTAGGAGGATATTGAACAATAACTAAAACTGTTCAAAACACATTGCATGTTTGAGTGTGTTGTTCTTCTGCGCCTGCAATAATGTCCAACGCCGTGAGCCCACCACACATTTCATGGATACCCCCAGAACAGTACAGCTGTCATGATGACGCTGGTCCCTAAGCGTCACATTGCTTGGAGCAGGTATGTCTCCGAAAGCAGTGGGACCAGCAACAAGACACACAACCTATCGTGCAAAGATTCATGGGAAATAACGTTAGTGTGAGGTGAAATGTTGGATTAGCTTCATTAGTTGTGGATCCGGATCACACATTTTAGGTAGTTTGCAGTTTGACAACAACGGGAAAAAAACAGAATTTCATTACTTGTTTCCTGATGCTGGTTTGATTTGGCGACTCACTCATACAGTGAATCCTTGCATATTGTTGGCTTATCAATTGCAAATACGCCCATTCAGACATGATACCTTCTGTTTTTTGCTGGAAAAAAACAACATCTGTTTGCTACTTTTGTATTCAAGCGATGTACTATAATATGTATACTGTATATACCTAGGTCCCATCTTGTGGCATCTAAGAGTATTTACAAACCCTAATAGGTGGTGTCAATTACTCAAAATTAATTTGGACAGGTATCTGTCTACTTTATATTTTGGATGTTTTATGTTCTAAAGGTTACATGTATGGAGACAACCCTTTTATTCATTATGGGGACCATGACATTGTACAAATAATAACAGAGAAGACTTAAGCAGCCACAAAAGTTTATAACGATCACTTGGCATCTTGGATCAAAATCAGTTTGCATTGTGTTAAAGGGAGAGATGTTGCATGGTATCGCTCATATGCATTGTTGTAAACTTGCCTTTATGGACTTTTCATGAAGTTTTCACTGCTAGTTATTCGCAACTGTGCATTTATCAATGATCTCCATATTTGTAGTCCAGACTTGGTCCTACCAGAGGAGCCAGAGCCTGCTGTCGACCTCCATTGAAAACAATATCATCAACATGTGTGACTACATTAAACAGGCGCTGCGCTTCATCAAGGTTGAAAATATCATCAGAGAATATACACATTTAGCCACTCTGATAGGATAAAACAGTTTTATCAAAATATACACACACACACACCGTGTGTGTGTATATATATATGTATATGTGTGTGTATGTGTGTATATATATATATATATATATATACTGTATATTCCATCATAAAGCTGCCACATCTAGTACACCATGTTATCTGACAAAAGCTGAGATTCCGATAAAGCTCGGAACACATCTCAAAGATCAGCGACTTTGACTAAATGTACTTTTGTCACCTGTTCAATTGATCAGACACACTAATTAAACTTAACACATTATAGTGTAACAGCTCCCAAATAGTCCTTTTGTCATGAGAATTAAAAGGCTTCAGTGTTTAGAGAATGAATCCAATTTCACTGGCTTGTTCGGTGGTGCTGTTATTACAAGTCTTATTAAAGTTATACCTGTGTGTGTGTGTGTGTGTGTATCATATATATATATATATATATATATATATATATATATATATATATATATATATATATGATATACATATATATATACACACATATATATATATATATATATGATATACACATATATATATATGATATACACATATATATATATATATATATATATGATATACATATATATATATCATATATATATATATATATATACATATACATATATATATATCATATATATATATATATATACATATATATATATGATATACATATATATATATATATATATATATATATATACATATATATATATATATATATACACGTAATAAAATGTATACATATGTATTTTTAATATAAAAAGAAAATCTTGTTTTCTATTTTACTTAGAAGTATATACAGGTTTAGAAAGACAACTGACGCACGCTGTGGGCAACAAGACAGGACATTATTACACCAGTACAAAAAAATAAAATAAAATATACTAGAACTCAACAAAGAGGGATGGGGGATTCATATGCCACAATCGTCTTTTGAGAGGAAAAAAAAGAAAAGAAAATTACAAGAGGTGGTGGTTACAAGTGACCCACAATCTATGTTGAAGAATAAATAAAGTTTTTAAAGCTGGCTGGACCCCAGCCACCTCATTTCTAGAATACATACAATTGACAAATTAAGGCAACCAGATGAGAAGAAAACGACAAGAAAATGAAGTGACCACATGAAACAACAGCTGTGTGTGTGTGTGTGTGTGTGTGTGTGTGTGTGCGCGCTTTGCTGTGTTCCTTCAGTCCTTATTGGCTGGTTCGTTTGCTGAGGTGTTGTGGTGGTTGCGCTTTAATGTTTCTTATAGAATGTGTTCTTATTGCGTGTGTGTGTTTGTGTGTTAGTGGACAAAAAGGCACCTAGCTCCTCTTTATCCTTTCATTTTCCAAGTCCATCAGTGGCGAGCGCTGTCCAACTGTCACACACAGATGTGACAAAAGAAGGGGACTTCTCTTGAAAGGAGAGGGAGAGCCAACGTTACAAGAGAGGCGTGTCCGTGCTGACGCGCCCCTCCTCCAGTTGCCCTGGAGACACTTACAATTTATCTGCTCCTCCCATGGAGAGAACTGACTTTGTGAGCACTTTCCTCCACCATTTGAGGTCATCCACAACATTTCAACTCAGCGTGAATGTGTGTGTACCTATCGACAATCCATAAGAGGGTAGAGTAGGTGCCAGGAAGAGGGTATGGTGGCATTCCTGTGTGCGTCGCTCTTACAAAACAGGCTCCTCTTCCATGGGCTCCTCTGTAGACCTGCATAGGAAGGCATCATGGAGGACATGCGTGACCCCTTCAAAAGTTGTGACAAGTCATGAGAAGACCCTAAAGATCCCGACAAAAGAAAGCTCAGTGAGCATTTATTCAAAATATTTCATGTCAAGCTTTGACTCCCATTGGGGTAATGCGCCCCACAGCTTTTGGGTAAAGTGATCCCTCTCTATATCGCGCCTCGCCTATCGCACCCTCAGTGCATCGCAGATTTTTTTTTTCCATTAAAAAAAAAAAAAAAAAAAAGCTATGTTGTCAGCGGCAAAGTCCAATTAAAATGAACACTAGAAAACATGACTAAAAATCACAGTTTATACTTGAAATCTCGAATTTATTACAAAAGAAATCTAGGACAGTTTTAGAGTGTTCAGTTGACGGGTTCATGGTGGGTATCACCATGAATGTTTTGGGGAATGTGGGACGAAACCGGAGTACCTGGAGAAAACGCATGCGGGCATAGGGAGAGCATGCAAACTGCACACAGGAAGACTATAGCCAGAATCGAAAACACAATCTTGGCATGTGAGGCGGACGTGCCAACCAGTCTTTCCCCGTGTCGCCCTCTGATATTGTGTTTGCGCAATATGAATTGGACAGCAAAATCCACCTATTTTATCACTTGCTGACAAGCGAAAATAACATCCCAGTTTCTCAGGGCTCAGGTAGACCAACCCCCGATCAGCTTGCAAGCTCAGAAAAGAGGTAAGCCATGTTCGGTTGTTATTTGTGCCCTAGGCAACTATGCTGCCTTTCAGGCGACAGTAGTGATGTGACGTTCATGAGCAAATTGAATCTTTTGAACGGCTTTAAAGCTGAACGATGGGACGTGACTCTGTGTGATGAGTCACTCAACCCCACAACACACACTTTTGGAGGGCGCGTTATTTTCGCATATTAGTGCCATATAGTTTAAGTCCCCAAGCTCCCCAAATAAAGTCACACAAAGGAACAAAGTGAGAAAGGAAAAATGGCAGATCTGATGTGGAGCAGATAAGCGGAGAGCTCGCGACCATGCAGACTGAGTGTCTTCAGGCTTGCTTTGATAAACCTGATAGCATTTATCATTTCAGATATAGTGCATACATGTGTTAGCCAATGTATGTAAAGCAGGGGTGCCCACACTTTTAAACTTTTTTTGCCGCAAAATCTACCTTTTCAGCAGGTAACCTCCCGCGATCTACAAGGCGGAAATTTATATCTCCTCTTTTGCAGTGGTAGTTTAGTAAACACCACACGAAGGAAAATACATGTGGGCTGTGTCACTCATGTCAATAAATTGGTCCAACTGCAGTTAGAGACAGAGTCTGACTCGATCAGCTTACTTAGGCTTGCAGTATGCATCGTTTCTCCTTTCAGGCAGAGCAGAGTAAAACAACCCAGGCAGCATAGACACATTTACCAGGCAGTAACTATGGGACAAGATCTGTTTTTTTTAAGCTTGTTGGCCCACAAGTGCATGGGTCACACAGG
Source organism: Hippichthys cyanospilos (assembly GCF_059441005.1). NCBI lineage: Eukaryota > Metazoa > Chordata > Actinopteri > Syngnathiformes > Syngnathidae > Hippichthys > Hippichthys cyanospilos. The sequence goes on along the minus strand of NC_142384.1, from coordinate 2,518,537 downwards.
GCAAGGCACTGTCTTGTCAAGCCGCTGCATTTTCGTAAAAAGGCCAATGGTTGTGAAAAAGCCAGCCAATGAATAGACTATCAGGTAACATATGACACAAACAGATTTAGTATGCTTTTATTTTGAAATTTCTCCCCGAAGCAAGTTTGCGACAACGGTCTACTACTTGATCATCATTACCGGATTGAGCAGCATTCAATGTAAACAGCACTGTATTCTTTTTTTCTTCTCGAGTGATGTTCATAAAATTTCTGCTTAATTTATACTCCACAACCACAATATCAGTCAGATGCCATGTTTAAACTATTGATGGCACATAAAATATGTAATACTTAGGAAAGTAAGGGGGTTTGCCCACCCTTTCAGGTGCATTATTACTGCTATGTTTGGCTTTGCAATTAAGGTAAGGTACATCAGCACGCTAGTAGAGTGACGACTGATCACTTGTGGAACATTTGTGTCTTACTGCTACTGTTTTTTTTCTTCCCTGCGTATTTCCCTCTGGGTTACTTGTGGAACATTTGTTTCTTACTCGTACTGTTTTTTTTTCTTCCCTGCGTATTTCCCTCTGGGTTCCGTCCTAGGGCAATTATAAATTGGAAGTTACTTTGTCAACATGTCACCCTGACAGACTTGTTTATGTTTATTGTTGTTTTATCAGTGTACTGATTTGTCTAAACTAGCGAGAAGATAGAGCGTACGACGAGTAGAGCTGTCTATACTCCACTCACCTGCTGGAGTCAGCGATGTCGGCGGCAGAGCCTGACTGCTCGACATCGACACTCAAAGAGGCCATGGCGCTAACTGTGTCTGCCTCGTCCTTCTCTGATTGAACCTGAGCTCCGGGGGGGCCGTCCAACAGTGAGTGGCTGCTTGTCGGAGACGACGTCTGGAGGCAAGGCCAGTGTTTACCTAAATAGTTATACAAAGACATACAGTGTGAGAGGAACACGTCTGGTGACATTTGGAGTGTGTGTGTGTCTGTTGACTCACTCTGGATTTCTATCACTCTTTCTAGAGAGGCACAAGCTTTAGGACATGGCCTCTCTTGAGGCCACTGAAATGCACTGTCACTCTGTGAAAGACACGCAAAAGGTGAGTGCATGCATGTCACCTACCTTCACTGTGCGTGTTTAATCTGAGCTAATCTGACAAAGCAATGCCAACGTGACATACCTGTATAATTGAGAAGTGGAATGAAAATGAATGTAAATTTACACATTTACAGTCGAATGCATCAGCCTCTGAGTTAATACTTGGGACAATTATTTGTTTTTGCCATGTGAAGTGTAACTGTGATAAAATAAGGATTGGCATCTTTTTTTTCAGGCACTTTGATGCATTTGAGTTTATTTCTGCTGAGACAAACCTTTAATTTGTATAAATGCTGTGAAAAATGAGTGAACAGTTGTTGAAAGTTTAATTTGCATTGCTTTTTCCTTGTGTCAATATTAAAAAGAATACAGTTTTAGGTATACTTAAACAATTTTTATAGACAATAATCTTATTTATGGTGGCATGGCAAGTGGGGCTTTTCAAAATAAAATTGAGAAGCACTGCTTCATGCTAGAATCTGCCTCATCTAGAAAGGCTGTGATACACTGTACGGAAAGCATGCCAGGATGAACAAAGATGGGCAGAACCACACAGTAACAGCAAGAATCAGAGCAGGAGACTGATTTGGACAACTATAATTGGTTGCATTCTATTTTATTTAACAATTTAAAACACCATGTTTTTCTATATAACATGGTATTTTCTGTTGTGGGTGGGAGCGCGAGTTCAGGAACAGAAGGAAGATGTGAAAATGGGAGCCCATTTGAGAGTTTTGATTCTGATTAATGGTAAATTTAACTTTAAAAAATGCCCTTGAAGCATGAGGAGTTTGCTACCACAGAAGCAGCTTAACTTTAGCCTACAACATAAATGCAAAGCACCCAGTTGCCACTGTAGCCACAGCGAACGAGAGTAACAAAGAAACTAATGTAGCGAGTCATAGCAAAGCACATCCAAACTAAATTCAACAATGAGCAAATATGTTAAAAACAGGATGGACGGTGACCTATTTTAATGCTATTTTCTAATTATTTGGAGATCGAGAAATAAAAAAAAAACAGAATTATTTCTCTTGATGGTCAAAACTAAAGATTACACCCTGCACCAGACAAGACTAAAAAAACATCAGATGATAAAGTAAATGAAAATAGTTACTACTCCATTGGTTAAAGTCTGTTCAAGAAAATACATGACTGAAGAGATTTTGTTGTTGTTGTAGATGAATCTTTTAATCTGCCACATTAACATATTGTATCTAAATTTAAAAAACATGTTGAGTGTTTGAGATGTTTTAAGTGAGATTAAAAAGATTGTTTGGATAAATTAATTACAGATTGTAATTATTTTATATCTCATGACAGCACTAAGTATAAGATATGGTGATTCTCCTACCGGGTCTCCAAGAAGCGCAGATACACAAGCTTCAGATGCATCACAGATTGCAGTGAGGTCATGACCTCCCTCTAGCGCCATAACAACGCGCCCACCAGCCAGACCCATCAGGAGCTGAGTTAGCAGACCAAAACCTGTCAAATATAGCAGTCACTCAAACATACACTCACATAGGCATATATTTAACATTGAATCACTTTGAATCAATGTGAACTTGTGCTACAGGACTGGTCATCAAGGTAACCAGTTTGGAACTCACATTTGGCAGAGACAATGTAACCTCCCAGAGGAGATTGATGACCCTCCACAGCATCAAAGCCTGCAGACACCAGAATCACATCTGGGCTGAAGTGCTGAGCAATAGGCATCACCACACTCCTGCACACAGCATGCACATAGAAATCCCAATAGTTGTTAGTGAAGTGGACGACATCATTTTCAGGCTGGCAGCAACAAGCTAGGAAACTATGGCTTATATTTACTTTGAGTATATATTTTCTTATTTATACATTGCATTAAGTGGCCTGAAGATTCATTAAGTAAACATAAGACAACAATCCTTAGGAGTTGCCTATGTGCGGCAGACACACCTTTATTGAAATACCTTGTTTTGTACATTCACACTCGCTGTGGTTACTATAAATAAATGTATAGAATTCTATAACCATACATCAAATTGTATCCTTTTTAACATTAACAAAAGAAAAAAAAGCAATATAAATCCTCATTTAAACTAGAAACGTTTTTAATTAACAGATCTGGAAGAAAATATTAAATTAATAAATGATAATAATTGCGAATTGAAAGCATGAATATCTTAAGCATTTTAACCTGAAAAAAACAACAACATAACATTGTTCAGATATTTTTTTTTTCCCAAAATCACTAATCATTAACGTTTTAGCAAAAAAATCATCTTGTTGACAGAAATTTATAAAGATTATAAAGTTTTGACCATGAGAGTGTCACTGCATGGATGTGGATGTACAATTATACTTCACAAGGGAAAAGCAAAACACGTTACCAGGGATTACATTTGAGGACTGCTGTACCTGAAGGCAGTGAGGTACTCAACATCACCCATAGGAGGCTCTACTCCTCCTGTCCATGCTATGTTGACATTAAAGCCAACACCTACTCCTGATCCCACCTGGGGAAAGAAGAGAATAATCGAGTTGGAAGTATATCTGTCACGTGAGTTCGGCCAACAAACGGGTATCATGGCATACTTTCGCTTATATATTTATTATTATATACTTATTTCACATGTCCACAAAGATAAACACTGTGCTGTAAATGTGTCAAATGTCAGGACTCTAAATTAACTTTTGAAGATTTACTACTTGTGCCACCAACATTTTCAGTTGTTCTTTCTGCACAAGATTTGGTCGCACACTTTTGGGGAGGCACAACAGATTTGCTGATGTATAGTGGTCTCAATCTGCATATTCATATGTCATAAAGATAGACAGTGACTCAAGATATGATATGTGCAACTGAAACAAGCGCTGTATGCAAAAAACAGCGGCTGGAAAAGCAGATCAACTATTTTATATAACTTTAAAAGAAGACATAGGGAAAAATGCTTTTGTTTTTGTGAATATTAATTTGGGCAACACACAGGGGCCAACTCTTATCGTGCAAATGAGGTCCTCTCATGCAGTGTTTCCCAATCAGGCAAGCCAGACTTCGTTTGAATGCATCATGTGCACCACATAGTTAGTGGCTAGCACTAATGCTGAAGACTTGTGCACTCTTAATCAGGGATTGAATATTATTATTTTTAATGACGGTGAGTTGAATATGGTAGCTTTGCTTTGTGATGGTAAGAAAAACGGAGATGCAAGGACTCAACCTAGCAACTCCGCAACTACAGCTATGAAAACAAATTACAAAATAAAGGCCTACTACTGTCATCTGTGTATCATTTGGTGTGTTTATTTTGAAGTTGAACTTTAGAACACGCCGTTCGATGTTGTTGCATCTTCCTGGTAGGTCACTTTTCTAGATGTGCATCATCACATAAATACGTATGTAAATGTCTGATCCATGTATGTACTAAATAAAACATGTGCTGTGCAACTACATGATATTTTCACACTGGTAAAGATTGACGCATTTGTTGGTGAATCTGTCGCAGTGTCGAACCCCGTTTTAAGTTTCTGGTCAAATGGTACAATTTGGAAGAGTGGCACTGCAGGGTAATGAGAATAATAAAAATGATATCCTGAAATGAGAATCAGGTCTGTTCCAAAAGTGAATACAATTTTCATATGTATTGAGTCAGCACATGCCATTTAAAATGTTTGTGATGTGTAATACTTGTTTTACAGTATGCATGTTTATATTTTTTGCCTGGAGTCAACCATTTTTTTACACTCGATTTAGGCATCCAAGCTTGTGGGACTGTTTCAAGTGGTAAGTCAGTGTAAACTCTTAAGTGTGATTCAAAAAACACATGAAAGTAGACAAATAGGCATTAAATTTGAATTGGTAAATTAGATATGCAGTGTAAAGTCAGTCAGGCCCATAATATAAATAAATTCAGCAAAACAATCACTGGGGAACTAAGGGTCGCTCAGGCTCGTTTCATTTTCATCTTCTACTAGGTTTCATCTTCTACTAGGAACCACTTTTCAATCATGACAGAAGATAGAAATCCAGATTTGTGTGTTTACCTCTTCAGGTGCTCCGCTACCGGGAAAAAAGTTGCCGTCATCATAGCGATGAAGGGAGATGTAAAGGACGTTGGGGTCACTGTAGAAGGCCTGCTGGGTGCCGTTGCCATGGTGAATGTCCTGCAGTGGCAGGTTACAGTGGAATCCGAGAGAAAGGATCATTGTTATGAAACACAGGCTTTAGTCAATCTTGTGGCAGAAATTTGGGGAAGTGTGTTTGTTTAGTGTTTGTTTGGATGGTATAGTTATTGTTTCTCTATTTTTTTTCAATAAAAAAGATGAAAAACAGGTCTTTAACTGATGACACTGTTTCAGTTCATGCACTTTAAACTGCACGAGACAGCCTGCTTTTTGTCTATGGAGACCAGCAGCTTCTGATGAATTTTGTGTTACGATATGCGTGTATGTGGGCCCACTAACCCAGTCAACAATGAGGATCTTGCCCACTCCCAGTTTCTGCTGGAGTAGCTTGGCAGTGATGGCTACTGAATTGAAGAAACAAAAGCCCCTGAGAGAAGAAGACATTTTTTTTAAAATCTTCTCATAAAAGAGCAACTTGAGTATTTGAAAATCAGACAAACATGGCAGTGGATTCTTCTGCATGATGCCCTGGAGGACGCACTACTGCAAAGCCATTCTGTAGCAAGAGAAAAATGCAGTAAAGGACAAGGCTGTAAAAAGGTAATGTTCTTTTTTTTAGCAAACGGTGAGCATTTTGGTGGGTGTGTTACCTTCAGTTCCCCTGCTGCCACCCTGAAGGCCAGCTCAATAACAGAGCCCACTGCCATACGAACAGCTGCAGATGAGTGCATCTCATTCCACACTGTGTCGCTGTCCACCTACAGAGGGCAGTAAAGCATTGCAGTTCTAAAAATGGCACTGAGTATGATGACTAAATAAAGATGCTTAATGAAAAACTCACCCCTATTCCACCACATGGAAGAACAGCATACATCTTCTGGCTGATTGGACCTGAAACAAAAGGTATTGGTGTGCAAAAGAGGACAGAAAAACCCATCGTTGTCAAAATCAAATGACCATACAATGATGCCTTGAGATACAAGATTTCTCAAGATATGAAGCTTTGCTTTGACCGACGAGCGAATGTTTGACATTAAAATGTTGTATAAAATTGCGTGACAAATAACATTAGTGTCACTGTGGTATAATTCACGGTGGAGCTGAAACTACTTAACATTTATTGAGGAACCACTTAAACTCATATTTGACTTGAAATTCAAGCATTCTGAGTTGGGAATGTGGTCATTGAATCGATTAAACGTGTATCTCAAAGCACCACTTGAAAACCGTTAATTTTGTACCCAGTAGCTTTTTGTGGTCCAGTTTGTGTCGATTCAGCGGACTGGTTCCATAGAGCAGAGTGTGGAACTCCGAATGGACAGTCTGGATCTCATCCAGAGAAGCTTTCCGCCCACGAATTCTCTGCTCAGACAGAAACAGCGAGAGACAGAGAAAGCTTTTTGCACACTTACACTTGACTTATTTTGGGTGCAATTGTACGTAAACGTGTATGTGCATGTGTGCGTGCATATGTGCCTACCTCACAGCGGCCCAGCAGGCCAGTCTCCTGCAGCCTGGACCAGATGCTTTGCACTCTCCCAGCATGCTCCGGGTGGATATGAGCATTGCCACATACACACTGGTGTTTTAACATCAGACTGTCATAAACAAGTCCTGGAGGAAGAAAAACAGAATAAGAAAGGAACATAAATGCAGTGATGTGAAAATGTCATCAAATCAAATACAGTAAAAGGCAGAATTATTACAAATACATCGGGGGTGCAATCACACAAAAAAATATGGTTCGGTTTGATTTGATACATTGCTATGGTTAGATATTTTTACCTTTTTTTTTTTAGACTGGCAAAATTCTAATGCATTAAAAAAGATCAGGTTTTTCACTTAGCATATTTTTCAGAGTACACGTCAAGTTTACTTTCCTAAGTTTCAACTCCTATACTAGAAAATGTGCAATTCCTGAAGAAATTGCGTGTGAAGGCGAAAACACTGAAGGGAGAGGCGTTGACTGGTGAAATGATGTGGAATGTTTGAATAGCTTGAATCTGTGAAGTATTCTGAATATTACAAAGTGGGAACGGTTTGAATTGGCCAAATAATGTTGAAGATACAAGGGAGAAACTGAAAAAAGTGGAATTATGGAAAGAGATACACCCATGGAATGGGGGGAATCGGGGGAAATCGATTAAAGTTGGAACGGTGAAAATCGGATGAGTGAAATGAAAGAGTTAAATATTATGAATGTGAAATGGGAAAGCTCAAAATGTGAAATGTTAAATTTCCTATTGGGAATGACTGGGGAATCCTCCCATTGAAAACGAATTGTGAAACATTAAAGGGTGAAAAATATGGAATTATATGAAACTATAGGAATGTATGAATTACTGGAATGATGGGAATGAGATGAATGAGCTAAATATTGAAAATATGAAATGTGAAAGCTGTAAATATGAAATGTAAAATCACCCAATGCTAAGTCAATGAGATTTCTGGCGTGGAAAACAGGGAATTCTTTAACTATTTGGAAAGAGAAAAACAGAAGCAGTTGTCGCACGACTGATTGGAATAATATGAAATTGAAACAGTCTGAATCGAATGAATTGGGAATGAGATGAAACACATCAAAAAATGGGCGGAATGAAAAAGAGGAATAACATACTGTATATGTGAAGGCGAAAGCCTTCACACAATTATTGGTGTCGTCTTATAACGGCATAACTCAAAACCAGACCAATTTTCTCCACACATCTGTGTTTGAACAACATTAATTTCATTGCAAAATAAGTCGTATAAAGTTTTGCAAGGCACAAAATGAGTAGACATACTTGCTTACTTTTAACATTGCAAATATCCTTTCCTAAAGTGCAGCCATCTTACTTGTTTATGGTAAAAAATGAGGTTGCGTGGTTAATTTCTTTCAGCTGACTTTGACACATTGAGTTTGAAACTGCGCTACAAAATAAACGTAGCATACAATGCCCTTATTTTATGATCAGTAAAACCACATGTTATGCTGGCACTAAGCAACGATGGCAAGCTGAGGGCAGGCGTCACTGCCCGATTGGGAATGGGCATCTTGTCTGGCAAAGGCGGCAAAGAAGAGGCTAGGAGGTGGACTGGAGCGCTCGCTGTCAATCAGGTATGTTGTGTGATATACCATGTAGCAATGCCTCCAAAAGTAATTTTACCATTGTAATAACACATACCATGATGTGTTCTAATTGAACTGTTATGATAAACAATATGTAACCATTAAAGTTACAGATCGTTTTTGTAAAATTTAACCTACCGGTAATTGCAGTAAAAACAAACTTATACTCTGAAGGTCTGTATTACAATCTAGTTCAGTGCACTGAAACTGCATTACACTGTGGTTTGGTATCTTATCCTCTTATTTTCCTTTTCTTTATTATCCTCTTATTTTTATGTCTTTAACCATTGGGGTCCTGAATAAGCTAGTGGCTTGGAGTAAAACATGTGAGAAAGAATGGGGATTCAAAATCAAAATGTGAGGCAGACTTGCAAACCACTATTCATGATTTAATCAATTTTAACTGAATAATCACATAAGGAACTAAAACACTAGTCGCTTGAAAGACCATTACAGTGAAGCCTATGAACAAAATTTAAATGGTTTATCATTTTAACAGGATTATTGTCTGATTCAGTATTAATATTGGTTTCATACACTGACCTGTAGTAAAAAGATGCCTGACAGGGTTGACAGCAGCTGCGGGAGAAGACTGTGCTCTTCCCAGTGGTCTGTGAGGCAAAGAGGAGGCGAATACACCCATCTGTTGCAAGGACTGATGGGAATGGGAGAAAATGTTAATGACAAATTAGCTCACTTATTTCTGCAATAAAGAAATTGTAGACACACAAACACATACATAGATAGACATACATAGATTCTCTGATTTGCATAATTGATTGAATGTGTGTATGTATGTGTGAGCATGAGTGCGTCTGGACTTCATGGTTTGTTGAAGCAGTTTTATAGCAACTATATACAGGGAATATTGCTGTGCTCCCTACTGTGAACTGGGTGAGTCATCATGTGTGGGTGGACACAAAAACACACACTCGAAGATACATAGATTTTGGAACGCACACATACACACTAGTGAGTCCAGTGGTTGAGTCACCAGCTGGTGATGTCAATGCAGCGTCAAATAGTGTGTGTGTGTGTGTGTGTGTGTGTGTGTGTGTGTGTGTGTGTGTGTGTGTGTGTGCATGTTTGAAAGTGTCCGCATTTTCACCAGCGTAGGCCAGAATGGAAAGAGTTTGTCGTATTTCTCCTTTCTATGCAACTGAAAATGTGTGAGTTTGTATGAGTGTATTCTTGCACATCAAAAATTGACTAAGCATTGCAACTTAGGCCTATTTTGTCCACAAATTCCAAGTTACTCTTCTCTAAAATATCAAACCTTTTATGGTGTGATGAGTGACTTGGTGCTTTTGGTATGTAGCAAAACTATTTAGTAGTTAAATGGGGCCATATCATTTGGTATTGCATCAAATCTTGCTTAGGCCCTCCTGTGTAGAGTTGCGTGTTTTTCCCTGTGCTTGTGTGGATTTTCCCCCGACTGTCAGTTTTCCTCCCACATTTCAACTGCAAACATGATGAAGATAAATGGTGGATGGATGATAAGAAAAAATAAGTATAAGTGAACTGATTGTCATTTAAAATAGTACTATTATTATCATATCACACATGTATGTTATGTGAGAATATCTCTTTTAATGTGAAGAAGTCCTATTTTGATGCCAGTGTTGCTATTCGGTATATTGCGGTTGCAACTAAAAAGCTGTAGTTGATATCGCATTATTTTACACTTTTAAATCACATCTGATCGGGACTTCCAGTTCGCTATCAGAGGGTTAAGGATGTGTGCGCTTGTGGCTCCCTTAGCCATGTAAGTAAAGTTAAAAAAAAACATCCACGCGAGTTAACTATTTTGACAAAAACTGCTTGGTGATCTTGTTGTGAAAGGAGAGGATCCAGTTTTGCTGAGAAAATGTCTCATAAAAAGGGGAATGAAGCCAATATTGTTGGATGTAGCAGGCCCTGTTAAAGCCTCGTGTGACTATGACAATGCTAACCAGGTGTAACCCTTCTTTTTGGGTGAAGCACAAGTCTCCCGTGCACACATAACAAGAGGTGCATTGGTCAGCTCCACACACCATTAGCAATGCACTCGGTAGCGGCATCAATAAAATGACATCCATCATGGCACACCAAGCCATTTATACCCACCGCATGGGAGAGGCGGCGCTATGGAGCAGTTATATCCAAATAAGTGAAATCCTTACAAAAGTAACCAGACTGCTAGCAATGCTAAAGCAACGTAAAGACAACAACTAACCAGTAAACAAGTGGAAACCTCATAAAAGTACCGTATTTTCCACACTATAAGGCACACCTAAAAGCCTTAATTTTACTAAAAAGCTGATGGTGCGCCTTATAGTCCGGTGCGCCTATGGATCAATATTGAGATTGGGATTCGTAGATGGGTAATGAACTGATAAAGTAAGCTTTTTTTGTGTGTTTACAGTTGAACAAGGTTGGTCATATTGACATCATTATGCTATTGAGAGTTTAGAGTTATTATTTGAGTTATTATTATTACTTTGAGTATTACTATATTGTGATTGCAATGGAGGAAAAGTTCCCTGATATAAATGTTGCACTACGTGTTATACCTTGCTGTTAAAAGATAAAGTGTCATGGAAATACTAATAAAATAAAACATAAGACAGTTATGTATTCATTTTGGGAATGAACGGAGTTGTCAGAAAGCTGCTTTGTAATCTACTAATAAAAACTGACTGCTTCTACTGTTGCGCCTTATAATGCGGTGCGCCTTATATTTGGAAAAAGTTTTAAAATATGTCATTTTTGAGGATGCGCCTTGTAATCCGGTGCGCCTTATAGTGCTGAAAATACAGTAACCAGTACATGGGTTGCTATCAATGCTAAAGCAAAGACAACAACTAACCAGTAAACAAGTGGAATTATCATAAAACTAACCGTAACACATGCTGCTAGTAATGCTAAGGCAATAAAAAGAACATTTCTACGCAATACACATATTAGTTAAGCTACTAATCTGATGATGAAAACCACAAATGCAATCTTCAAGTTTGTTTGTGTCTTAAAGGTGAAATTTTCACTTATAAAAATGGTTGCAAAATCATTCTTGAACAATCAACTGTTACTGTAAAATAAGAGTACAATGAAGAGAAACAGCTGATTTGAAATTTGAGGGAGAAATTTTGGAACATGGCCTGCAATTGGCTGGCAACCGGTCCAGGGTGACCACCGCCTACTGCTTGAAGACGACTGGCATAAGCACCAGCAAGCCGGCAACCCCAGTGAAAATAAGCGGCGAAACTAAATGAATGGACATTCTGGTAAAATGACATTTTAATTGCTTGTATGTATAGACTTCTGGAGTGCCTGCAAAGTATATTTATAAACATTTTGCAATGAGCATTTTAGCAATACCGAAAGGTACGCGTTATGGAAAATCTGGCCGCCTGGAGGGGCGTGGTTGCTAAAATTACATCATTTGATGCGTGGAGCCGCGCAGATCTCCCATAAACTATGTTTTGCTGCCGCCCTTCTCGCCGCTGCTGCAAGATTTGCTCGCTTGCTACCTTGCATTTGTCCTTGGTGGTAGGATGACAAAGGGCTTGATTTGATGTCTAGGTAGCTGTCTTTTTAAATGTTAATAACGCCGAGGATCAGCTTAATTAATCGTGGCAGCCATTATTGTGGTCGCGATTTAAATTCGATTAATTGTGCAGCACTATATGAAATGGAACAGTAATAATGGCAACTGGTGTCTTTCAAAACTTTGTAAAATGTGCACAAACCTGAGAGTAGCTGGCCCTGCCATCTTCCTCGCTATCCCCCAGCTGGATGACATCTTCTTCCTCCTCCTCTTCATCCAATTCACTCTCAGTGCTCTCTCCTTTCACGTGTACAACTCCTTGTTCTTCCTCCTTTTGATGAACACGTCGGTCAGAGGGCATAGTGCTGTCATCTGATTCCTCCGTTTGAGTCCTGATCAAAATACAAGCGGTTCCAAGCGTAACATGTTTGAAAATATATACACAATAAATATAAAGATTCAAAACAATGTGTCTGATTGGTGATCACCTGTGAACACCTGTCCCTACATCATCCTCTTGCATGTCAATGGTCTCAGTAAGCTCCTCTTCTGTCTCCTCTGGATGAGTGGGAGGTGGTCTGGGAAGGTCTGAACCCTTTGAAAGCATCTACACAAATATGATTTAGAATGAGTATAAGTGCACTCAATGACTCGTAATTGTGTGTATGTTCATATATACTTTGTAATGTTTCTCGAGAAAGTGCTGATGTTGCTGCTGAACTACTAGTTGCTGCAGGGCCTGGGGCGATTGGGGCAAAGGTGCACTCTGGGTACGAGCTAGAGGCCGATGGCGAGGCAACTTGTTGACCGATCGCATGCCGCTGGAAACACCTCTCTCTGCTGTTACCAAGGGTGACTGGCTGTATATAGGAACTGATTGAGAGCAATACCAGAGTGCAAAAATAGTTAGGTTAGTGATTAAAAAAAGACAACAATTTAATTTTTGGTGCAAATGTGTAATATATGTACCAGATAGCATTGCGGTTTGCTGTCTGGCCTGCTCCAGCAGTAAAACATGCTGTAATAGTGAAGAATGAGCAGAGTGCGAGCTTGGAGGCTGAGTCTCTACATCATGCCCTACCCCTGCAAACAAAGCATAACAAAAACTCAAAACAAATGTGTAGTTCTATTTGAACATTCAAAAATAATTCTAATCGGCTACATTTCCTTCTTTAACGAGAAGAGCTACCTCCTCTTTAATACAATTGTCTCCACTTTATTGATAAAAGGTAATAGGACAGCTGAGACAGAAACAGCAACAGCGGCAATTGAGCTGATTTCAGCTCTCATGTTCACCTCTCCTCTGCACTTGCCGCCCACCTAATGTTGTCAGGAGCTGAAAGAAGCACAGTTATCTCCAGCTGACAAAGAGGCTGTGAATTGAGGATCATGGAAGGACAGAGTATTTTCACTAAAGTTCTACACAACTATTATTATTTGACATTTCCTAATTAGTCAAACCATGGATACTAAAATGTTACAGATTTTTTATTAGGCATACTGAAATACAATAAGTACACATTAATTACATAGTGGGGATGATTATTAACGTATGAAGAACACAACGAGACTCATTTACGAGTTTAACACCTCTGCTCTGGATAATGCAGTGGTCCTCAAATGGTCTACCAAATTTTTATACCATTCACATCTATTTCACAGAAAAATTGCACAGTAAACTTGTCTGTCCTTACAACAATTCTGGGATCTGACCCCCCGTTACATTATTGTGATATGATGATGATGGCGAATGCTACATGTAAGTTCATTATATTTTAATAAATTTTACGGGGACATTTGGTAATATCTGATGTGGATTTTTGCTCACAGCTTGCAAATGCAGTTGGACTTTGTTGTTTTTAGTCTGTGATTTTGGGACTCCTCACCTTTCTGTCAGGACCCATAGTTTTTTAGTATTGTGAGTCCCAGGGACTCAACAGTCTTCAGAGGGAAAATGAGCAATGGTACAGTATTACTAACCAGATAGATAATACATAAATGCAAACCTGCAGGCAAGGAGGATGTAGAAAGAAACTTTCCAGTGAGAGCTCCACCTGCCCGAAGTGACTGAATGGCTTGACGCTCTGCCTCCTGTTGGCTTGACAACTTCTGGGAAGCCTGTAAAATGTTACCATTATATTCAACCAACTAATTAGTTGACTAAAAGTCACGACTTTTTCCTCATGATTTGAGCCCAGCAGCTTAAAGTCCAGAGCGTCTTACCTGTGTTTTTTGGGAGGTTTTTTTTCTTTTTCTTTTTTTTTGCTAGCCAACAGCAAGCAAATGTGTGTATTTATTCGAGGTGTCAATTTATGGAACAACTATGAAACAGAACTGAGAAGATGTGAATCAATGGCTGTTTTGTAAAAGAGTTTAAAATTTAACTGTATTAAATGTATTAAAATAAATGTATTATTGAAAAAAATATATGTCTAAATTGAATAAGAGAATATAAAATTTGGGGGAGTTTTGTGATGTGTAAATTTTGTATACAGTACACTGTATATATGATTTTATTTATGTATTTATGATTGTATATATGAATTATGTGGAATGTGTTTTTATGTTCACTAAAATAATGCACTTAGATAGCACTGCAGAGCCTTTTTTTTTTTTTTTTGCATTGTTTGAGAAAAAACTAAAATATCACATTTTTCGCCAGGCCCAACGACTGTGCAAACTTTGGTGACTTTTTGTGCATGTTTAGACCCTCAAAAATGGAAAAGTTCTGCAGAGTAAATAATAATAATAATAATAATAATCCAGAGAAAAACAACGGGGCTCTCACAGCGGTAGCTGCTCGGGCCCTAAAACAAAAACGAAAAAAAAAAAAAGATTATTAACTTCATATAGCCTAACATCTTTTTGCATAAAGATCTGATGTTATCACCTGCGGCTTATAGTCCAGTGCGGCTTATCCGTAACAAAAAAATATATATTTTTTGCTCATATTTTTCTGCTGCGGCTTATATACAGGTGCGTCTTATAGTCCGGAAAACACGGTATATTGAAATATTGGTTTTACTTAACAAAACGAAAATAAAACAATCTGAGTAATCTGAACGCCACACTAACTACACCAAAAAATGTCATTTGACATTAATTTATTCAAACCGATAAATGATTCTGACTGTGCTGCCAATGTGTGTGTGTGTGTGTGTGTGTGTGTGTGTGTTTGTGTGTGAGCATCTTTTGCCTACCGTGATGTGTGTGTTGGCAGGGAGGCCTAACGAGATATTGGGCAGGGATGGTGAAGTGTAGAGACTTAGCGGACTCAATGTCCCATCAGTCCCTAGCGTCTGATGAAGCGATCGAAGCTGCAGACACAGAATTATAACTTTATGAACTGATTGACAGATTTTTTTTCGTCAATGGATTTAGCTACGCACGGATAACACATTGTGATACAGTGGACCCCGGGTTTATGACGTCCCTGCCTTACGGTTTCTTCACATTACGACGTGGCCCGTGTCATTTTTTTTGTCCCGTCTTCATGCCATTTCTTTCGCGTTATGACACATCCAACATGGCAGTCAGTGTGCGCGATACATCCAACATGGCAGTCAGTGTGCAATAATATTGTCTATACACGCGTCACCGCTTATGTCACTACAGTGCTGGTCTATTATTGGTTGGCATCACGGGGTTATGAAGATGCTGGTCTGCTATTGGTTGGCGCACGAGGTTACAAAGATGGCTGCATAAAGACTTGATCTCGTTTAAGCGGGCTTTCAATATAGTATTTATTGTGCTTTGTAGTGCTTAATTCAAGCTTTAATTGGTTAGCCATGAGTCCCAAGATTGCTAGTGATGTTAAAGAGAGAAATAAGAAGATGATTTATATGGAAACAAAGCTGGAGATAATATTATTAATATTATAATTTTAATAATATTATAATAATAATATTGATATATTTTTTATTTTTTAACGTTATTGAATCATATACATGTATATTATATATATGTAGCATTTAGTATACTATTTTGATACCGATTTTTAATATGTATGTACAATTTTTATGTTTTTACCTGGGATTTTACATGCATTAGCTAATTAACATAGGTTTGGATTGCCTGCCCACCATATGACGAATTCGTGTTACGATCCCAACCGCAGAATGGATTAATCTCGTAAAACAGGGACCCACTGTATATTTATTTATGAGGTCCTAAAAAGTGACGAGAATGCACCACATTTTTCTGTAAAGCACAGAGGTCAACATTACAGTAATTCTTATGATAATAATCACAACATAACATTGAGCTATTACAAACTTGTAAAACTGACTATGCCTGCCAATGTGTGTTTGTTTACCTCGGTTTGTATGTTGGGGACAGAGCCAGTGTTGCCATTAGCAATAGCTGTATTAGAACTATTAGGACTGCTGGGCCCTGAACCTGGAGCGCTACTACAGAGAGGAGAGACTGTAAAAAAGGTGGGGGGGTGGGGGGTGGCATGTTTAGCTATGATATTTATCAGACGGGTATTTCATTGTGTTATTTATGTAACCTGAAATCTCAATGGCTCTTTTCTTGAAGGTGCTGATGACAGTGCCATCTTTCCTTCTGAGGAGTGGAGAGCTCCGCCTCTCTGCTACTTTCTGTTTCAACCGTGAACGCACCTTCAGGTTAGGCTCTGACACTGAACAGCACAAAAGGAGGCAGACGAAAGAGAGGAAATTTAACATCTTAAAGCAATCAATCTGTTTCACTAGACTGATTACATAGACTTAAAGGGACAGTGTGTAAGATTTTGACAATTTTTCATGAAAAAGTACATTGTAAACTTCAAAAACTTGCAAACAAATGTGTTCTTAATCACTAACAGTATGTTTTACAAATAATCATCGGTCTAGTTATCATGACATAATATAATACATGGGGGGTGGCACTTTTCCGGAGGAGGCCGTGTTTGTTATAGCTACGGACAATGGTAAATGCAGCATCTGCAGCTCCTTCTGCTATCAGTAATGAAAAACGGTCTTACACACTATCCCTTTTAAGAGTAAAGATTTATTTATTTTTTAGCACGGCATGCGGTATACTGCTGCTGCTTGTTGAAGAGTCCATATTACGGTATTTTAAATGTTCCACATATATATGATTATATATTATCTTTGTCACAATTTTGATTCCGTTTCTAATTAATTATAAGTTATTTTGGTGACCATATTTCTAAACCAAATGTAAGATGCCTGGCTCACTAAAATCATGCTTCTCATTGAGTGGCTGCTACGCCTTTTATAACGTCGTCCTAGTGCACCACTGACTGCTCGATGAATATAGGAGCGTGTTTAGTCTTCATGGGCGGCACTAAATTAGTGACATAACAAAGTGAGGACCCTGTCATTTTCTCAGATCTGGTGGGCCTGATGTTGTGAGCAGCAGTGAGCAGGAATGCTCAGAACTGGGTGATTTGGGGAAAACACCAGCTTGGAGATGTTTTGCTGAGGCAATAGCGTTTTAACTTGGCAAAATGGTCCCAAAAGTTGATTTTGTATGATATGAGGCGAAACTCTCAACCGATTGTACAGGGTGACACAAAAAACGGAAACCTTCTATCAATCTAATAAAACCAAGAATGATAGAAGAAAAATATCTTGTTCAAAGTCATTGAAACTTGAATGCATTCCTTCAAGGCATTCTTAAAATCTGCTACTGATATTGACTGCTGCAAAAACTCAGGTGGGGTATTGTTGATTTCACCCTGAATTCCAGCCAAGTAAGGTGACAGTAATATGTTGTATGCCGTTTCATTACATGGGATCATTTGATTTTATTTTTTTTTTTCCAGTGGCTTTCAGCCACTGCCATTGCAGATCGTTACGTGGAGATGTTACATTCGTTTTTTACACCTGAAATGATCAATCTTTCAAACATTAAAGAAACCTGGTTTCATCAGAATGGAGCAACATCACACACTGCATGGAAATCAAGGGACGATGTTCGAGAATTACTTGGTTCCCTACATCACCAGATGTATGCGTTTGAGTTTGTTTTTTGTGGTGCTATCCAAGACTTAAGTGTAAAAGACTAAACCAAGACGTTTGAATGAGTTAAAACAGAGAACTCAGGATGAAATTCACAGTATACCAGCTGAGATGTTGCAGTGGTCAATGAAGAATCTCAACAGCAGAATTTGACAGAAGACAGAAAAAAGACAGAATTTGAGGGAAGTATATAAAAAAACAACAACTTTTTTTTAAATGCCATGTTTCAAAGTTTTAAATGACTGTGAATATAATATTTTTCTTCCATCATTTTTGGTTTCATTGGCTTGTTAAAAAGCTTCCTTTTTTGTGTTACCCTGTAGATCAGAAGCAAAATATGATTGTGTTTTCATCAATCATCATGAGAGAACCTAACTGAAACTTATTCACTTATTTTTTATTTTGTAAGTTAAATGTCAAAATCCATTTCCTACATTGCCTTTCCTTTTGGTTGGATACTAATTACAAGATCATGAAGCCTTGAGCAGGAATCAACGCCATGAGAGCTGCATAAAATTCAGCGACAGCAGGTCAATAACTACACTACCAATGGTCTAAAGAATTGGAAGTCAAATATTAGTTCGATTATAACCTGAATTATGCTGGTATTTTTCATCCTTTAATGTTCTAATGTGCAAATTAACTAATATGAGTTGCATCTTACAAGGCAATGTCTATGTTTGTATCCTCTACCTGTCTTGCGGAGCGGAAAATCATCCTTGCCCTCGTAGTTACCCAGTAATGTGGGCAGTTTATAAGATGGAGGAGTTCCTGGAGTGTTACTCTGGGGTGGAGAATTTTGTTCAAGGGAGGTGTTCTGCCCTCCCCTGCAGACACATAAAATGGACAGCTGGTAAACAGTGTCATAATACTTCGTCTATAATAGTATAATAACAATGTAATATTATCGTTTACTCTGTAAAAGAAAATAATTTTCTGATTTGATGAAATGTACAGTATCTCATAGCAATAGAACAAGTGGCTGCAGGAGAAATATACAGTACATTGTCTTTGAAGTATTAGGGCAGGGGTGGCCAAGTTTGGTCCTCAAGAGCCACAATCCAGCCTGTTTTCATTGTGTCCCTTCAACTAACACACCTGATTCAAATGATTAGGTCATCAGCATGCTTTGCAGAATCCTGGTAACAACGCTGATGAGTCAGGTGTTTTAGTTGAAGAGATACATTGAAAACAGGCTAGATCAGGGGTGGGCAACTCCAGCCCTCGAGGGCCGGTGTCCTGCATGTTTTCCAGTTTTCTCTCCCTAACACACCTGATTTAAACCATTAGCTCATCAACAAGCTCTGCTGGATCTTGAGAATAATCCTAATCATTTGATTCAGGTGTGTTTGAGAGAGAAAACAGGAAAACATGCAGGACACCGGCCCCCGAGGCCTGGAGTTGCCCACCCCTGGGCTAGATTGTGGCTCTTGAAGACTGAACTTGGCACCCCTGTATTAACACTGAAACATAACAAATATTGGAAAGGTTTTGTCTCTATATTTGATGGCCCAAGTTGTTAATGGAGAGAAACACTAAGCATAAGGTGGCATAAATGTTCTCTACGCTTACTATATTCTTATGACTGAAAAGAAACTCTTACCAGCACTTAGGGGAGAAGGAATGGTTCAGTCCACCGATGCCAGGCTCTTTCTTATTCAGAAGGAATTCCTGCAATTTCAACTTTACCTCGGTGCTAGCAATGGCACCTTTCATAACACATAGACACAAACAAACGCAATTGGTGGAAAGACCCAATGGCATATGCATAGCACAAATGCACTACTACATTCTCAGGAACACAAACAATGGCATAAACCTACTCTCTTTGCCTTTCTCCTTATTTCGAAGCAGAAGCAGCTGCTGCTCCAGTCGTTGTTTCTCCTGCTCTTCGTGTCTTTGTTGTTCCAATTTTCGCTTTTGCTCCAGCTCTTGCTGTCGCTTTGCTGCTAGCAGTTCCTGTTGTTGCTTACAAACCAATATCATTATCAGAACAACAAATATACCAACTGAAAACAAATAACATTTAGATTGTAGCCTGACCAACAAAAATAGACAAATAGTGTCATTCATAAGAAAATTGGATCTCAATGAAGCTTGATGTTAAAATTATATATACAGTCGGCCCCTGGTTTACAAACACCCTCTTTTACGAACATTTTGACTTACGAGCGTGGACCGCGGAGAAATTTGTCCCCCACTTACGCACAAACCTTTCGTCTTACGAACAATCTGACATGCCGGCTATTGTACTCGTTCATATATTTTCGCTTTGCTACATCATCAAAATCAGTAGTTGAAGCAACGGCAACGTTGAACGCTATTGCTCTAACAATGTCACAGTCACTGTCTCAGTCACGGTGTCGGTCACGGAGTCAGTCACGGAGATGCCGATATGCTATTGGTCGATTAAGGTCACAGGCTCGGTCTCACTCACGGAGATGCTATTGGCCGGCGTCACGTCAATCACAGAAATGCCGATATGCCATTGGCCGAACACCTTTATCTAGCTTGATGGCACAGCTGGTCGGGACGGAAGGAAGGAGAGAAAATGAGTGAAAAACGGAAGGAAGGAATGTTGTGAAGACTTTGCAAACTTTATCTGTTCGACATGGCTTGTAAAATTGCAAGTGGCGGTAAAGAAAGAAGTAAGAGGATGATGACAATAGAAACCAAGCAGGAGATAATAAAAAAAAAAATACGAAGGAGGCGCACGCATGGTTAACCTTGCTTGTGAGTATGGCTGTAACCGCTCGGCAATCTTCTAAGGGCAAGACTTTCCTTGCCGGGGGACGGACCTCGATCAACAACAAAATTGAGAGGCTTCTTCTATTATGGATTAAAGAGAAGGAAATCGCCGGTGATATGTTCTAGTTTGAGAAAAGTTCCCATTTAAGAAAATAAATAAATAAATTCTGCGGGTTGGTCTCTGCTCCCCTCCGCCTCCACCCAGCTCAAGTCACGTCGCCCCAAAGGTAAATGTCATTTTTCCTTTGTATATGTTATTTAATTTAACTGTACAGTAGATTATGTTATTCATTTTTAACATGTGTAAAAAGTCGTGATGTTTTTACCTAAGGTTTTTGCACGCGTTGCACGCATTCACTAATTAACATAGGTTTGGATTGCCCGTCATACGAGCAGTTCGAGTTACGAGCGTAGCCGCTGAACGGATTAAGTTCGTAACACGGGGGCCCACTGTATACTGTATACAAACAGTACCTTCAGGTGTTCCTGTAGCTGGACTTCATGTTGTCTGGTAAGTACTTCATGTTTTTTTTGGAATTCTGCAAAAAGTAGTTGTTTCTGTAGTTCCTGCTGCTGTTTAAGCAGTACTAGTTCATGTTGGAGTTGCTGCTCTCTCAACGTTGTGTCCACTCCTGCAGGTCCCACAGGCAAAGATCCCAACCTAGGCTCAGTGCGAAGGTCAACAGGGCCTCCACCACCTGAGCCTTCTTCAGAACCTGGAAAGAAATATAGTTAAGTTTCTTCTGAAAGTAAGTCAGACCTTTCAGAGGGAATTTATGTAAAAGATTCAAGACCAAGAAGTGAAATACAAGATACAAGACCAAGACAAGTAGAGCTTGGATTGGCACCCAAAATCATTGTTCTGTAATTGTGTTATTGGAACAGAAATAGGTTTATTGGATTCTGAACTTCTTTCTAACAACGAAATATTACCCTTTTCAGTTTAAAATGGCTACTCCTAAGCACATCTCACTGAAGGGCTAACAGTGGTGTTTGCGAAGATGTTTTGATCGCCAGCGTTCGTGCTTATATTGCTAGAGTTTGTGCTTATATTGACAGAGGTGGTCACAAGTTCAACCAGACTGCTACAAATAAATTTTGGACAAAATTTGCTTGTGGCACCCCAAACTCTTGCCCCTTGGTGGGACATCAGCTTTAAAAAGAATCTTGCATCGCCTTGTGGCCAAAAATAGAATTTAGGGCTGGGGCATATGACCAGAAAAATACAATCTGGGTATATTTGAAGGCATTCTAGATCTAGACAATTAAGATCTTAATCAAAGTAAAAACCCAACAAATATTTATTCAAAATAGAAATATTCAATTATATATTATAATATTCAAAAATAAATCCAGTGCAAGATGTTAAAAAAACAATAATGTAAGATGTTGTTTTTTGTTTTTTTTTACTGTATGTGTGTACAAGTTTTGTCTGGGTCTTATTAACAGGATAAGCCAAATGATAAAAAACAGTATGATTTATAGTCTGAATAAAACAGTATGAGAGCTTTCTGAATTAGACTTTTTATCCAAATAAAAAGGACCGAAAAGATCACCCATGATGACCTGATTGAGGTCAAAAGAGCACACAAAATCATCTCACATGCCTGAGGTGTTATTCCAAACAAGTGCAACGGGATTGCGTGTCAGAAATGTACGTTTCCATCACAAGACTACGTGCTTGAGGGTATTTTAGAAATTAATGACGCATTTTAGGAGCTTTTAAGTGTCAACAATTTGTAGTTCATAATATGAATAGGAAAAGCACCCGGCACATTTTCAAAGACTGACTAAATGACTGAAAAAAGTGAACTACCATCTGTGTACTGAAGATCTAAAACACCAAGGTTCATTTAAGTTAGGAAGAAGGAGTTAGGTTTGATCACAGAGAGAAAAATAATATATCTGATATCAAATTAGGGAGATGACATGAACTAGGTGGCCAAGGCATCAGTAATCATCAAGTAATATCCATAGCTGTAAATAAATGAAGTTATGGAACAATTGCAGAAGGCAAACACACTGGCTAAATGCATAATTATATATGTACCATTTGAAATTCAACCCCCGCATAAATGGTGACAATAAAAATCATTTGACAACAGTAAGTTAGTCATTCATGGCGACTACCACCATTTTGAGTCAATAATTTTAAAGACAGGATTTCCAGGGTCACCACCACCCTGTTAACTAAGAATCAGATACATACTAAAAACTATTGAGGACAAGTACTCACCACCTTCTGCACCTACTCCTCGCTGTTCACTTGGTGCGCCTACCGGGCTCTGCATGCCTGATGGTAGGCTGTTTTTTACCTCCACTACTGCAAAGGAGGGGGAGAGATAATGACTGATTAGTCTGGACAATGTTGTCGGGGGCACAAGCGTCTATTACATCATTGCCTGCCAACACAAACCAAGAGCTGCAGTTCTGATTTCATTAAGTTATGCAGTCATCACCTAAGTCAAAAAGGATTGCAGCATCTTGATACCAATAGCTGCTAGCTTTATACTGTGTCTAGTGTTGACCGGTAGCTGGTTCCATAAATAAAATAAAAAAAGGACACAAGATAAGCTGCAATCACTTCTACAATCTACTGCAATTACTACTAGATCACTACTAAAATACTTCGGATTTGAATCTGTTTGTTACTGGTTTCAATGACAGTTGATATATACACACACACACACACACACACACACACACACACACACACACACACATACATACATACATACACAGTAGGCCCCCGGTTTACGAGATTTATCTGTTCTACGGTTGGGATTGTAACGCGAATTCGCCAAATGGTGGGCAATCCAAACCTATGTTAATTAGCTAATGCGTGTAAAACCCCAGGTAAAAACGTAAAAACTGTACATACATATTAAAAATTGGTATCAAAATAGTATGGTGAGGGCTCCTTAGAAAGAATGTATTTACCTTTGAGTGCCGTGAGAGCTTGTTATGGCCATATTCCATAGTAAGGGTAGCCTAGTCTAGCTTAGCCTTCTTCGTATTTCTTGATTATCGCCAGCTTCATTTCCAAATAAATCATCTTTTTTAACATCACTAGCAATCTTGGTACCCATGGCTGACCAATTCAAGTTTGAATTAAGCACTAAAATGCATGCTAAATACGTTTTGGTAAGCACTCAAAGTTGAATAAAGCTGGCGGAACAGTAAAGCTTTGTTCGATTGTGAGTGGTTACAAAACCATATTTATAGTGCATTTTACTGCTTAATTCAAAGTTGAAAGGGCTAGCCATGGGTCCCAAGATTGCTAGTGATGTTAAAGAGAGAAGTAAAAAGATGATTTATATGGAATCGATGCTGAAGATAACCCTTATTAGGGAATATGGGCATAACAAGTGGCACTCAAAGGTAAATAAAATGGACCGCGGAGTTTTTTGTACCCCACTTACGCAAATACCTTTTGTCTTACGAACAATCCGACATGCCGCCGGTCAATGAGTTTGCACAATTATTTTCGCTTTGCTACATCAACGAAATCAATTGTTCACGCTTATCATGGTCACGCTGGACGCTATTGCTCTTAAAATGTCCCTGTCACTGTCTCAGTCACGGTGTCAGTCACAAAGTCAGTCACGGAGATGCCGACATGCTATTGGTCGATTAAGGTCACAGTCCTTAATCGGACTGTGACTATATCCGACTATATCCGGAGATGCGGATATACTATTGGCCGGCGTCACGTCAATCACAGAAATGCCGATATGGCCGAACGTGTTCATCTAGCTCAGTATTTCCCAACCTTTTGATCACCGCGTCACATTTAAATTGCTAGTGGCAGTAAAGGAAGAAGTAAGAGGATGATGACAATAGAAACCAAGCAGGAGATAATAAAAAAATTTGAAGGAGGCGCACGCATAGTTAACCTTGCTCGTGAGTATGGCCGTAACCACTCGGCAATCTTCCAAGAGCAAGACTTTCCTTGCCGGGGGACGGACCTCGGTAGACAACAAAATGGAGAGGCTTCTTCTATTATGGATAAAAGAGAAGGAAATCACCGGTGATATGTTCTAGTTTGAGAAAAGTTCCCGTTTAGGAAAATAAATAAATAAATTCTGCGGGTTGGTCTCTGCTCCCCTCCGCCTCCACCCAGCTCAAGTCACCTCGCCCCAAAGGTAAATGTCATTTTTCCTTTGTATATGTTATTTAATTTAACTGTACAGTAGATTATGTTACTAATTTTTAATATGTGTATAAAGTCGTGATGTTTTTACGTAAGGTTTTTGCACGCGTTGCACGCATTCACTAATTAACATAGGTTTGGATTGCCCGTCATACGAGCAGTTCGAGTTACGAGCGTAGCCGCTGAACGGATTAAGTTCGTAACACGGGGGCCCACTGTGTGTGTGTGTGTATATATATATATATATATATATATATATATATATATATATATATATATATATATATGTGTGTGTGTGTGTGTGTGTATGTGTGTGTATATATATATATATATATATTATACTGTATATATGTATATATGTATATATATATATATATATATATATATATATATATATATACAGTCAGCCCCCTGCTTACGAGCATCCCGATTTGCGAACATTCCGCCTTACGAGCGTGGATCAGGGAGAATTTTGTCCTCCGCTTACGAGCAAACCTCTCGTCTTGCGAGCATTCCGACAAACCAGCCATTGAGTATGTAGAAATGTTCTCGCCTAACTGCGTCAATATATTCAGCAGTTGCGTCATCTACAATCATTAATAGATACTTATGGCGGTAACGTGAACGCTATTGGTCTTACAATCTCACACTGACTGTCTCACTCACGGTGTCTAAATATATTACCATTTAAGTGTAGTGTTTGTACAGCTAAAGGGAAAAACAGCTGACATGAAATTAAATGTGCCGATTGCAGGACAAAGAATTGTCATTGGTTTAAATGTGTGTTTTTTTTTTAATTAATTGTCAATACATTCCAACCGTTTAAAAAAAAGTGCGAATAATTATCAGTCAGTCAAGGAGACGCCAATATGCTATTGGTCGATTAAGGTCACCCGGTCTCACTCACGGAGATGCTATTGGCCGGCGTCACACGTCAATCACAGAAATGCCGATATGCTATTGGCCGAACGCCTTTATCTAGCTTGATGGGACAGGATGGAAGGAAGTAGACAAAATGAGTGAAAAACGGAATGTTTTGAAGACTTTGCAAACTTTATCTGTTAGACATAGCTTCTAAAATTACTAGCAGCGGTAAAGGAAGAAATAAGAGGATGATGTTTTAGTATCTCCGTGATTTGCACCATGACTGAAAGAGTTACTGTAACACTGTAAGACCAATAGCCTATATGCGTTGCCGTATTAACTCAAGAGGTTAATCTCTGCACCCTATTACGGGTGATGTTTCAACGCCATATAATGGTTGCTTGACAATATTGCATGTCAGGTTAGTCGGCGATCTCCCAATATGCATTGGGACAGCGTCATTGTTGCAATTTTGTGAGTTGTAACCAAAGGTGAACTGACGCTCGAACAAGCCATAAGTGTGCTGCCTAGTAAATGCAACACACACAACCACCTCTCCGCTTCCACCGTGCTCAATTCACGTCGGGAAAAACAGTTGACATGAAATTAAGTGTGCCGATTGCAGGACAAAAAATCGTCACAGATTTAAATGTGTTTTAATCAATAAGATGTCAATACATTCCAACCGTTTAAAAAAAAAGTGCAAATAATTATCAGTCAGTCAAGGAGACGCCAATATGCTATTGGTCGATTAAGGTCACCCGGTCTCACTCACGGAGATGCTATTGGCCGGTGTCACACGTCAATCACAGAAGTGCCGATATGCTATTGGCCGAACGCCTTTATCTAGCTTGATGGCACAGCTGGTTGGGATGGAAGGAAGTAGAGAAAACCCTGACTGAAAAAGTTACTTTGACACTGTAAGACCAATAGCATATCTGATTTACCGTATTGACTTAGAGCATTCATCTCTGCTCATCTCAGCACAAGTCACGTCTTTCCAAAGGTAAAAGTCATTTATCCTTTGTATTTGTTATTTAATTCAACTGTACAGTAGATTATGTCACTTAATATTAATTTATGTATACAGCGTGATGATTTTACCTAAGGCTTCTGCGCGCGTTGCACGCACTCACGAATTAACATGGGTTTGGATTGCCCGCTATACGAGCAATTCGAGATACGAGCGTAGCCGCTGAACGGATTAAGTTCGTAACCCGGGGGCCCACTGTATGTATATATATATATATATATATATATATATATATATATATATATATATATATATATATATATATATATATATATATATATGTATGTATGTATGTATGTATGTATGTATGTATATATTTATATATATATATATATATATTTATATATATATATATATATATATATATATACATATATATACACACACACACACATACACACACATTCAGTGGGCCCCCTTGTTACGACCTTAATCCGTTCAGCGGCTAGGCTCCTAACTCGAATTCACCATATGACGGGCAATCCAAACCTATGTTAGTTAGTGAATGCGTGCAACGCGTGCAAAAACCTTACGTAAAAACATCAACACATATTAAAAATTAGTAACATAATCTACTGTACAATTAATTTAAAAATGACATTTACCTTTGGGGCGACGTGACTTGAGCTGGTTGTGGGTGGAGGAGGAGGGGAGCAGAGAAGAACCCGCAGAATTTTTTTTTTTTTCTTACACGAGAACTTTTTTCAAACAAGAACTTTTTTTAAACAATGACTTTTTTTGTTTAAACGAGAACTTTTTTTTAAAAAAGAACTTATTTTTAAACAAGAACTTTTTTTTGAACAAGAACATATCACCGGCGATTTCCTTCTCTTTAATCCATAATAGAAGAAGCCTCTCCATTTTGATGTTGACCGGGGTCCGCCCCCTGGCAAGGAAAGTCATGCCCTTAGAAGATTGCCGAGCGGTTACGGCCATACTCACGAGCAAGGTTAACCATGCGTGCGCCTCCTTCGTATTTTTTTTTTTTTTATTATCTCCTGCTTCGTTTCTAAAAACCTTGCTTGCTTTAAAGCCTTCCTTGTTGTTGAGAATTGTACCGATTGTCGAGCGGTTACGGCAATACTCACTAGTAAGGTTAACTATGCGTGCGCCTCTTTTGTATTTTTTTATTATCTCCTGCTTCGTTTCTATTGTCATCATCCTCTTACTTCGTCCTTTACTGCCGCTTGCAATTTTAGAAGCCATGTCTAACAGATGAAAGTTTGCAAAGTCTTCACAACGCGCAGACCTGCTCGTGCCATCAAGCAAGATGAGGGAGTTCGGCCAATAGCATATCGGCATTTCTGTGGTTGACATGACGCCGGCCAATAGCATATTGGCATCTCTGTGACTGCCTTAATCGACCAATAGCATATCGACATTTTCGTGACATGCGAGAAAAGCTGTTTTTGTTGATGCAGCAAAGAGAAAAAAATAGTGCGGACACACTGACCGGCATGTAGGATGGTTCGTAAGACGAAAGGTTTTTGCGTAAGAGGGGGATAAAAAACGCCACGGTCCACGTCTTAAGATGAAAAATAATGTAAGACAGGGGGTTCGTAAACCGGGGCCAGACTGTACAAGCTGGCGAGATTTCTCGTACCAGCATAGCTTAACTAGGGCTGTGCGATATGGCCTAAAAAAAAAAAAAAATCTCAGATTTTTTCACAAAAAAGTCTCGATTCACGATTTAAAACGATTTTCTCCCCTCTACCTAAAATCAATTTGCAGATGACAAAGAAATTGTTCAAAACAAATTTGAATTTGATTTTGTTTACATTTTCCCTTCTGGAGTTAAAGTGATATAAACAAGCCACACAAAAAAAAGAGATGGCAAGCCCTGTCTGCCATTGTAAACAGTGACAATGTAAATTTTCAGTAAGCTTTATTCTCAAATTATCTAAAAAGAAATTCAACATACTATCATAAGAACCTTGTTTGATGTTGATAAAATAAAGTGAAAACAAAACCTTCTGTTACCTGAACATGTTTTGCAAAATTAAGAGGCGCTTGTATGGTATGCAAAAAGGTATTTGGTCACTATTATAATTCCTTAAATAATTTTGACTAAATTGAATATCGGCATCAAATGAAATTAAACATCTACGGTAAATAGTAGCCTTCCATTGAAACAACTGTGAAAATGTAACTTTTCAGAAAACATTTCTAACTGACAGTGACACAAACATAAAATGAAATAAAGTGTAACAGACTGTTTATGATAAAACATTTACAAAAGTTTAACAACTTGCCATTCAGTATCCATTTACCACGTACCTGGGGTCCAAAACTTTCAGCAGGTGATTAAAACCCGTCTTTTCCACGGTGTACAGTATATGTGCACCGTATCTTTTGCAATATACATTGCGACTGCATCTATGACAGCTTTTCACCGGGCCCCTTTTTTATCATACAGGATACAGTTTGTAAATGTTTCCAAAACGGTAGGTTGTTTTTTGGTGGCGTTAACGTTACTTAGGCTGCCGTGGTCTTGTTCATGTCGTAAAGTGACCCACCTCTCCCTCTCGGTTGCATGCCTCTGTTTAAGGTGCTGCAGTAAATTGGTAGTACTGCTACCTTCAGTAGCAACAGCCTTTAAACAGACTTTGCAGTGAGGTGATGTTTGTTTTTTGTCTGACGCCACAAACCCGAACCAATTCCAAATAGCTGAAGATAAAGTTCCTTTCTTTGGAACGAGACCTGCATCTTCATTGCCATTTTGTTTATGTATTAAGTGCAGGCAGGGGGGGTGCACTCCGCGCTCTCTGAACTACGGGAGCTCAGCAGGCAGCAGAACTGGTGGCGCAAAATAAAATCGTTTTTCATAAAAAATAAATCCTCAAAAAGTAAACATTCGAATTAACCGATAAAATCGATTTATCGCCCAGCCCTAAGCTTAACTATAATTTTCTTTTGATTTTTTTTGTAATTTTTGTGGAGCGTCTCGCACTTGTTGAGCCAGAAGTGCAATGGAGGGTCGCTAGGTTGATAGACGCTAGTGCTACACTCTTGTGCAGGAGGTGATGATATGCATATCAACGTTGTTTGCGAACTGCCATTAATTGAAAATAAATTAAAAGGGAAAGAGGGAATTGGGGTACACAGGATAAATACTGGATGCTCAGATTATGGTACTTTCAAATCACC
This sequence comes from Hippichthys cyanospilos, assembly GCF_059441005.1. Classification (NCBI taxonomy): domain Eukaryota; kingdom Metazoa; phylum Chordata; class Actinopteri; order Syngnathiformes; family Syngnathidae; genus Hippichthys; species Hippichthys cyanospilos. The sequence continues at coordinate 2,488,760 of NC_142384.1, read as the reverse complement.
CGTGTGGCGACATTTTGTTTTCTTAATTGAGGCAAAGAATAGCAACATAATGTCTGATAAGAAAGGCAAATTATAAATGCTGCAAAAAAACCTACGTATTACTGTATGCAAAGGCATTTGCAGTGGGACCACCATAACCAAGTTAACCATGCCATTAAAAAAAAAAAAAAACACACAGGCCATCGACAATAGGAAACGTTTTTGCATCTCCACAGGTCGCATTAAGTCTGAGAGTTACCAAAATAACACACGAAATAGGTTTGTATGTCACGATCGACATGAAGCCATTTTCAAGCATGGGTGACTGTCGTACAACTACTTTGCCTGTTAGCTTGGCGTGACGTCATCTTAATTTGCATATCCAGATCCACGAATGCAAAGGATCAGATCCACAAATCCAAAGGAAAAATTCATTCATAGACATGAAGTCATCATACTCATACAAAAACAACGCAAATAACACAATTTAGACAAGTTCTCATACAAAAACAATTCAAACTCAACACAATTTAGAGTCATACTCATACGAATTGTTAAACACCAGTGGTGGGCCGAACCCTCATGGATTCTCTCCAGACACTCCGGCTTCTTCCCACACTCCAAAAATATGTATGGCAGATGTATTGGACATACTCAATTGTCCTTGAATATGTTTGGGTGAATGAATGGTTGTTCGTCTATATTTGCCCTGCAATCGGCTGGCAACCAGTTCAGGGTGTCCCTGCCTACTGCCCGAAGTCACCTGGGATAGGCACCAGCAAGCCTGTAACCCGTGTGAGTATAAGCAACTATAGAAAATGGATGGATGGATGTTGTGGTGTATTGCGTCAGATTGCACACAGACCAGACAAGTCAAGACTCAGCAACTTAAGAATAGACATCCCCAATTAGCTTATCAGCTTTCTGTCAGCTACACCATTCATTGGATATATGTGTTAGTGTGTGTACGATGGGACTTTTGCATAGTGAGCCAACACTGACCCTGATCTGCCACATGCTGTTGGCCATCGTCTCTTGAGCTCAGATGATCCCTGCTAATGGATTAGGCTACTTCCTGAAGATGCTAAAAGGTATGCCAGGGCATCAGGTTGTTTTCTACTACTGTATATCTGCTGGATGGACAGGAAAATATATCAGACCTTCAAAGAGAACTAGGATCTTGGACCTTCGTAACTGACACTCACATGGCTTTAGGATCACTTTGCTTATTCTCTGTTTCTCAAATAAGCTTGATTTATTCAGTTAACTTCACTTTCACCCCCTTCTATGGAGCTTTTACGCCCCATAAAAAGTCGTCAGTAAGCTCATCAAACACCAACATCCACAATGAGGCTAAGATTGTTAGCTCTTTAATGACTAGAGAGGAACGTCATTTAAATCTTGACTGTCTTTTGTCTCAATCTGACTTTTTCACCTATTAAGGGTATAGAAGTTATCTGTGCAAAAATATATCTCTAAAGTAAGTTAAGTCAGACAGTGGTGAAAAATAAATTCTTTAAAAAAATATTCTCATTAACTGTCTCACACGTATAAAGAACAACCAAAGGATTAGGATAGTTTTATATTTAGTGTGTGGCCATTCAGTTGGCATAGTCCCGGTGGTTGGTGCTACTGCTGAAATAAATAAATAAATACATACATACATACATACATACATGCATACATACATACAAAATTGGCAAGTGTCAAAGCATCTAAAACTGACTGGTGGTAGATAAACATGATGTGTGTCTATGACTGTGTGCAGCCACTCACATCTCAATTACTTATACAAATATTCTGGTGTTTCACGGTGACGCACGGGTCTCCCTTTTAACTACAATACACACACTGTCCTGATGTGTATGTGTATATTTGAGACTGGATTGTGAGTGTGTGAACAACAACCCTCTTGGCAAGAGAGCAGCATTCCATAGCAGCCAGCTTCTGACGTCAAACTAACGACATTTATAGTCTTGTAAACACACACAAACTCACACTAACGTACAGTCTGGCAAAGAGACGGGTCGAATCAACTTTTCAGTACATATTACTCTTAATGGTTTGCTGCAGTTACACACAATAATGTAATGTATCAAAGAAAATACAATCAGAATATATCGAAGTAAAAATGAATCTTCAGTAGTGTAAACCTTGGTTGCTTTCACTACCAGAAGACTCAATAGGAATGGAATAGCATTTTCACTCAAAAAAAAAACAACTAACTGAATAGATAGATAAATAAATAAAACTTTTAAAACAAGTGTTTTGTGTGTGTGTGTGTGTGTGTGTGTAGGGGGGGGGGGGGGGTAATTATCAATTGGGATACACAATGGCCTAAAATTACGACTTCAGCCATCAAGTGAAGCCATCACATTATTTTGCCAAGTCATTTTATGACGCAAAATGACAAGATAATAATTTTAATACTAAATTAAAGTGCACCTCTAGAGTTCGGAAGGAAAAGTATAGATTATGGTTCATCAGGAAAAATTGTACCCAATTGTATTTTGGTTACACTGGCTTTATCAGAACAAGTTTATAAGAGCCTGCAGAAACTTTCTGTTGGCGATGCCATGCCTGCAGCCATATTTGCTCCTGGAGGCCGAACCGTGATGTAGTCATAGATAGGCAAGTCTGAAAGCTATTAGCTGTAGCAGCAAGCACCAATTTGTACAAGATTCCAGTCTATGAATGCTATAATGGCGCAATGCCAAGCGTATGGGTGCCACAATAATAACAGGAAAAACAAAGACAAGCAATACTTTTGTGTGTCTACACCTATTACGTCAGAACGTAAATTCATTACACAAAGGTGGCTGCATCACATGGGTATAGAAAACTTGGTGAAACCTTACACAAAGTAAAATGACTCAGGCAAGGACAGAAGGATGGGAAGAGTTCTGGGTTGTTTTTTTTTTTTTTTTTTCAACCTTTTAGGCCAGAAGTGCAATGAATAAATTGGGAGAATGCGCTGCCTGTCATCTACTCCATTATTGTAAAGAAGCCGAAAACCCGCCAAACGTTGTAAGATGACCAGTCAATGCTTCAAAATAAACTGCATTTTAGCAAGATGTGTATGATATAAATGACCTCGGTAAGCTTTTATTTTGAAGTTCTATCAGAGGTTCCTCCTTGAAACAACAGTCTACTTGATCATCTTTTCCACTGAGAGAAGTAAACAATGGTCTACTTGATAATCTTAATCAGCTCAGTAGTAAACACTTTTTTTTTTTTTTTTTTTTTTGCAATTGACGTTCTTTTTCGGCTAACGTTTGACTTGACCTGCAATGTCCAATGCGATCAATGCTTTGAGAAGCCTACTGTTTCCAGGTAAGAATATATATTATGCATCTAATTAATACTTAATGAATAGCAAAACTGAGATGGGGTGATGAGAAGATGCCACTTGCCATGCTATGATAAACTTGGTTGATTTTTTTTTTTTAGCACAACAATAAGGGATTGGCTAGAAAAAAAAGGGCGGTTAACTATTCACACTAGTCAGGCTGGAATTGTGTTAAAACAGAGAATATTCAGGTTTGAACAGCCAAATATCAGGGAAATGTTTGGATTTTATTTCAACAGGAAAGAACAGTCTTCTGTGCAGTTGAAAAATTTAGTTAGACAGCTGAATGAGAGAGGCATGCACGCACTTATTGATCTAGTCAGTGATATTTGTGGGCGACATATGGGTGCATGTTTGTCCGTTTCCTCTTGACTTTTCTCGAAATACTAAAAATAAAGCAATAATAAAGCAATAATAAAAGCAATAATAAAAGCAATAATAAAGCAATAATAAAGCAATGACAGCACTGACACACATCACTTGATGACAAGGAATAAGGAATAGCCCTGTCAACGACTTGTCACATCCATTCCCAAAATATCATCCTTATAAAACTAAATAAGGTGATTTTAAACTATGGTAACTGTTTTGGCAAATACAGGAAAAGACACAAACATTGGAACACCAGCTATTTATCATACTTTACAGTATTATTTCCTTTACCCATCAAGACCTCAATTTGGTCCGGACGCTGTACCGGTATGTCATGGTCAAGGGAGAGCCAAGCCAAAAGGCGAAGCTCTCTGTTTACCGGTCGATCTATGTTCCTGCCCTCACCTACTATGGTCATTAGCTGTGGGTCGTGACCAAAAAAAAAAATAAAAAGAGATCTCAGGTGCAAGCATCCAAAATGAGTTTCCCCGCGGTGTGTCTGGGCTCTCCCTTAGAGATAGGGTTAGAAGCTCGGGCATCCGAGAGGGACTCCGTGTCGAGCCACTGCTACTCCATGTTGAGAGGAGACAGTTGGACGCCTCCCAGGGGAGGTGTTTCAGTCATGTCTCAATGGGCGGGGGCCCCGGGGTCGACCCAGGACACGCTGGAGAGACTAGATCTCTCGGCTGGCCTGGAACACCTGGCTAGGGAGAGGTAAGTCTGGGATTCCCTGCTCAAGCTGCTGCCCCCGCGACCCGACCCCAGATAAAGCAGTAGCTAATGAATGGATGGATGGACCTCAATTTGGAATCTCCATAGTTACACTTCAATTCTGTCATTCTGTTGTCCTTTTTCATGTTATTTCTACTCCTCCGTACTAGAACTGCACATCGGTATTTCATGAAAACCAATATTGATATTTCCTTTTCTTTCCCTTTCCCTGTATTAGCCAATCTGCACTGCTAAAAGAAAAAAGGTACTATGACGTCAGCGCTGCAAAACAGCAAGAGAGAAAAAGTGAGGAAGAACAAAAAGGTAAAAATAGTCTAATGGCTGTGTGCGCTTTGGACAAATTAGAAGCCTATAGTCAGAGAGAAGGGTCACATGTTCTGTTGCCATAGAGATAGATGGTTGGGTCAGAATTATTATGGTATGTCTATAGAGTAGGACAGGTCATCGAGCGAGATGCTGTCTTGACAGCAAGTTGAACTTAGTACACATCTCATGCACATTTCTTTTGGTATGAATTTGTCCATATCAAAATTCAATATCAACACCAAAATACTTCTTTATAGGTAATATATTTACCTATTTGTGTTTTTGCTTGCTGTTACCATCAACACTGTTGACAGCAACAGATGCTTGAAGCTACTTGGATTCAAAGCTTAAATTTTCTGTAAGAAGTTAGCCCATTAGCCCACTTAGCTCATTATTCTCCTCTGTGCTTAAGCAAAAAAATAAATAAATAAATAAATAAATAAATAAATAAATAAATAAATAACATTTAAAAAAAGCGCCACTGAATGACATGCTTTTTTGGGTGTGCATATTCTGCCACCATATCTGTCATTTACACAACTTCATGTCACATGCGCACTCCAGGTGGAACAACCCTAAAAGAGGGGTGTTCTCCATAAAATACTGCAAGGATGTCTGTAAATTCTCCCACCGACTTAACACACATTCCCTCTTAAGCATAAGTTCTTTGAGTAAGTCCAGTGCCTCAGGAGAATTAAACATCATATCGCACTTAATGTTTTACAATATACATGGCTAACCATTACAAGACGTTTCTAGAAACCTATCAACTATAATGGAGATAAACTCAACAAAAGAAATTTTTATTTAGCTGATCGATGCTGTACATAATCTATGATTGTATTTCAGCCATGACATTCCCAGGCAGAGAATGTTGATTCAAACAGACTTATTGTTTTACTTGCAAAAAGTGATTCTAATTGAAGAGAATACATTTTTTTTATTTATTTTCAACTGCTGGGGTCCCATTAGATTGAATGCCACCCAGTTCAGGGCGTATACCACCAACTGCCCGAAGAAAGCTACAGTAGGATAGACCCAAGCAGGCCTGCAACCCTTGTGAGGATAACCAGTTATAATAATGGATAGATGGATGGCCTCCCACCATTAGAACTACATTTATGGTAGCATGGGAGCAAGCCAGAGTTCCTGGAGAAAACCCACGCGAGCTCGAGGAGAACATGCAAACTCCACACAGGAAGGCTCAGGTCCCTTAACTGTGAAGTGGACGTGCTAACCACTTCCCCACAGAGCCACACAAACTATATAGTGTTTTTTTTGCTAAATAGCAATGTTTCTCAATCATAAAAACAGTTTCTGTGTGAAGTTTTCATGTTATCCCTGAGGCGGTGTGGGTTCTCTGGGCACTCTGGTTTCCTACCACACTCCAAACACATGAATGGTGTATAAAATGTTGAAGCTTTGTCAGCAACAGTCTTCTCATGTCAAATTTAGGAAACTTTTTTTTTCTCTCCTTGCACTTGTGATGGGGATAGGTAAAATGCATGACACATTAAGTTAGCTCCTCACTACTTTTAAGTTGACATCATTTAATTTTATAATTTTATTTGGTATTTGTTTTGGAGTTTACTTTTTTTTTTAACAAATAATACCTTTATAAATAGGTATCTTTTATGTAAAATATATTTAGAAATGTCAAAACATACAACATTTCCAATGTTAAACTAAATGCCTTTACAGTTGATAAAGGTCTCATGATGGCAACAGCTTGAGCCAGGAATAAATAACTTCAATTCATAGTATTTGTCAACAGCAACATTTTTTTTAAATACAAGCAAATTAGATTTTGATGCATATTCTGCATACGATTTTCTTCCAGTGTATTGCTAGTGAACAGTGTATTGTTCAAAACAACTTTTCCTTACGAATGACTTGTCGGTGTTAGAAATCAATTTGTCAATAGAGCGATGCGGCAATGTGTGTCTTCTTCCAATTATATATAGCTGTTGCCATCAAACGTCAACTCTATAAGCTTTGTTCACCTCAATGCACCTTTGTCGAACACCAGTCCCTACTGAACTCCCTCTTTTTTTGTCATCACTTCACAAATACTACCCCAATAATTTTATGATACACAACTAATTAAAAGCAACAATAATGCACAACGACAAAAACAACAAAACACTATGATGCAGGAATATATTGTAAGTTTAGACCATTATTTCATTAATGTTCAAAATCAACACAATCTGAAAGATAATAGCAAAGCAAAAGATTGTATTACAGTAGAAGAGCAGAAGAGTGTAAATGAAAGCAAGAAGTGCATGTCGACTGAGCCCTTCCGTGAACAACTAAAAAACATGTGAGCATCCAAGGGAGTCAGCATAAATTTTAAAAGCATCTACAGTACACAACAGCTGCATGTTTTAAATCTCAATATGAGCTTTTAGGCAAAGAATTCAAAAGACCTCCAAAATACCCCCTGCCCTCCCCATCTCTATTCCCTGAGATGACTCACTGGCTGTGGGCATGGCAGCGGTGGGCCCCCCGTTGCTACTCAGCAGCTCCAGAGACGGTTGACTGTCTGTGCTAGCAGAAGAAAAACAGGACTCCGTCTCATAAATGGTCTGCAACATGGTGCACAATCCTGACACCGTGGGATGCAAACGCATACCAAGAGAAGTGCTTGATTTTCTTACAAAACCAGTCAGTTTTTTTTCAAGAATACTGCCATGTATTCAAGAGGCGCTGGTTACTCATTTTGGGAAGATATGAGTAATCACGTTCCAAGCTTTTAAGTGGAAAACCACATTTCTTAATAATTGTGTCAACTCATAAAATGAATTGGGAATATCTATCGAAAGATCCATAAAGAATGTTTAATTATGGAATTCTTTGATGAATTTGAAATCGCTTCAGACTCCTTTATTTGTGTTTTATCCTGAGACTGACAGTCACTCACAACATCCTCTTCCTATGACGCTATATCCACAACGTCTTCCCTTGGCTCTGCTGGACAAATGAATTAAAATTAAAGTGTAAAAGACTCCTCAGAATAGCCCACACTTAGTTAGGCTTGTTGTTTCTTGTAGTTTCGTCTGAAGTCCAGATCCATGTCCAGAAAGTTCCTTGTTATGTGATAGCTGGTATATCGTAGGATTAGTAATCCTTTCAGATCAGAAATTTTACCTCCTTTGGTGCACCCAATCCAAGTCTTGACTGAACAAAAATAAAAAAATACAATAAAATAAACACTAGACTATGACAAAATGACTGAATTCCCACTTTGTAAAAGTTCCAAAATTTCCATGGGCTGTGCAGTGACTGAAGGGATCAGCTCCATGTGCACACTTGGTTTGCATCTGGATCGACAAGCTGAGCGCTGAAGCTGCCTCTTTGCCTTTTCCCACAGATAATAACGCAACACCAAAACAGATACAAGGAGACGTTGAATTCCCCTGCATCAAAAGATCCTCATGCTGTTCTCCTCCTGTCTGATGAGAGGGAGAGGAGGAGAGGAGGAAGATAAGGAAAGGCGAGGACATAAATAGCTTTGGGAGAGCACTCCCCGAGGTTCCATGCTTCCAAAATTAGAATCAAGTGCTGAGAGAACGATAGAGAGAGGGAAATGGAAGCAAGAAAGGCGGGTGAGGAAGCGAATGACATGAAAAGAGAAAGAAAAACAAGGAAATTAGTGACAGCAGAAAATGAGCAGCAATACGATCCTTCCAGAAAAATGAGCATCCAATTATATTATCCTCTAATGCCATGGTTGAATATTCACAAAAAAGGGGAAGCTACTGTGTTGTCATCCTTCACACCCCCAGTAGACATAAGTGCCGGCCAGATAGATCTTTGCCGTGCGTGTGTGTCTGTGCATACGAACGTCTCTTTGTGACGCTCTTTGAGCTGTTAAACAAAAGGGGATGGGCTGGTGGGGCAGAAAGTAGATCACTGGGTGCAGGGGATGTTAAGACGAATAAACAAAGTCACCAACAGCTTTTGTCCTTTAATAAGGGAACACCGTCATTCATTTGAGTCTTTCCTGCAGCTTTCATCTGATGAAGGAAAGTGAAGAGACTCTAACATGGGAGTTGGAGCAGGGTGGGATAGAGGGACTGACTATAAATGAAAATAGCCGGCCCATGAGGAGGAGGAGTTAGAGATATAAATAGACAAACAGAGAAAGAGAGAGAGCGATGGAGCAAGAGGAAGAGAGTAAGAGATAAGCCTCTAGCTGAGGGGGGGTGCACACCAATGTCATGTTTCTGCACTAGACTTCCCACAATACACTTTTCTCTCGAAGAGTGAGGCTGGGACTGCATCAACCTATTTATGTTGTTTCAGTTCTGTAGGTGGCTGTGACTGTTCACTGGAGCAAGGTCAATCAATCAATCAATCAAAATTTATTTGTATAGCCCTAAATCACCAAAGTCTCAAAGGGCTTCGCAGATGAAAAGAGGTTATGTCGAGAAAAAATAAGTCATACAGAGACATCTTTTCGGTGTAAGGTACACATCCCCTGTCAAAGCTCCCAGAAGGGGAAGGAAAAACTCAAAAACCCCAATTAGGGGAAAATCAGAAACCTCCAGAAGGGACCACAGGTGGGAGGAGCCCCCTTCCAGGCCCACAGGTTGAAGTGGATGCTGCATGTACCAAATACAGACAAATAGATACACATCTTTCTTATTTGTCTAGCATTTCATGCTGTGGTAAACTCCTTTTATTCGATTTTCGACTATTTCCAGTAGGAGTATTCCTTCTTTGAGTAATTGCCGAAACAGAGTACCAATACTTCTAATCATTTTGAGATATCAAATTAAATTTAACAAAATGACAAATAACTGTTCACCAAACAAAGAATCAAATTCTCCCAAGAGCAATAATCAGTCCCCAGAGTTGAGACTTCACTGAAAAACTGTGGAGAAAGAGAACCGAAGTGGCTAGATGATTTTGTAAAGAGGAATATTGGTGGAACCCTTTATCAGTATTCTCTCATCTTGTAACACATTATAGGAAACAATTAGATCCTTTTTTTGTTGGCAGAAGGGGGGTTGCTCAAAGTATTAACATCACGTATGCTAGATGATTGGATCAAGTTGGGTTTTCCTCTTATTCTTCTTCAAATGCAACTTTGTTTTTGCATTGTATTTATGTTTTTCTGTACTGCTACATTGTATTATTTCTGTTATCTTAGGCTATCAAAAACAAAAAATATAACATTGATAACTGGTTAAAAATAGCCCCTTGAGTAACTCATAGTAAAGTTCACAAACAATAAAAAGTTCATGAAAGTAAAAAACATATGTTTATATGATTTGTTAAAAAAATAAACTATGGGAAGAGATCTAATATGATGAGATTTTGTGTCATTAGAATGCCACAAGATTTTTCGTCATTAGATTTAGTTTTTTGCTTGTTGGGCCAAGACTGCAATGCAAAACACAAGAGTAATGTGCTGTGTGTTGTGCCAATAAAATAAGCTGCCATACGTTTTAAGAAAGCCAGAAAACACTTCAAAATAAACCTTACTATGATTATAATAAATAATAATTTATAGACACGGATGCCTTGGTACTTTTATTTTGAAGTTCTCCCTTGGAGGCATGTCCCAATAACTGTGGCTTTACTTTCTCTTGCACAAACTGTTCCTCACTCCCAAAGTGAGTCGGGAGTGGTGACTCACAATGTAAACAAAACAAAATTATTCTGAAATTGCATTCAATTGCCAATTCAAGGCGCAAAAAAAAAAAATGCTGTCATTGTACACCTGTTGCCAGCATTTAGCACAGTGTTGAACATAAATTAGCATCTAAGTAGTTGTGCTTGAGTGCCTAAGAGCAGTCTGATTACTCAAAGGTAGTTTAATAATTAATAGACTTAATTAATTGTGCACATAATGATTCTAATATAATGACACGATTGCTATTGCTTCTCATCACTTTTTAACGTACCGGGCCGAGTCAAATTTGTTTTCTGAGGGTCTGACGTCAGAATCAGCATCACATTTCAGGGAAATACAGCCGTCTAAAAACCCACAGTTTAAAATTTAATAAAAAAAAAAAAAAAAAAAAAAAATATATATATATATATATATATATATATATATATATATATATATATATATATATATATATATATATATATATATATATATATATTAGTTTTTTGCATTGATGTTTACTGTGGTCATTCACTTTTCATCTTGACTTGTTTGATCCACACTTCCCACCAACAATTTACACCTTATAACTAACAAACATAAAATTGACATTAGCTACAGCTAACATTGTATATAGTCACATAAAAACACAAATGTAACATACCACTTTGGGCTGTCGCATCTGACATTGTAAGCACGTCGATAGCACTTTCGCAATGACATCACACAGGAAGCACTTCGCATGACCCCAAACTAAACTTGAGTAAACTTACATGTTCAAAATGATAAAGTATTATTGCTCTTGTATGTAGTGCTGATTGACCTTAAAAGGTAATCACTAGCATGCTAATGCTAATCATGATTGCTATAAAACAATGAGCATATTTACATTATAGTGTTAAAGGTTTTATCAAGAGCCCTGAACGAAATGTTTCCTGTCTACGGCCAAAAAGACAGAAATTGACCTCATGGTTCTCGAGTACATTAGTATTCTCCAATGTAGTTTTTCCCATATCCACAACATATGTATGTGAATTTAAACTGAGCTAAAACACTGTGTACAAGAGTAGTTTTTAGAGTGGTGCACCTGGGAGATGGCACCAAACATTATCAAGTAAGCTTGCTTTTTAAGGAGAAGCTGCACTGCGCACTTTGCTGTCAGTGTGGATATTATTAATTGAAAGTACGGGCTGCTATTTATAGGATTTGTTTGTTCCATTCAGCACTTGAGTCCAAAAAGAAGCTGCTTTGAATACTTCAGTGTTTAAGGAAGAGCAATGGAATGAAGCTAATAATCACAAGATAAATTGCTATGACCGTTCTGTTTTCGATTAGGCTGCCTTTACATTTGTTACTTTTCCTGAAGAAAAGAAATCTCATTCAAACATTTTCATTAATTTGTCACCTTCATTCCACCTCCTCACCCTCATCATCCTCACCTCCTGTGTAAACCGCTTTGTATATCCATGAGCAGACTTGCATATGCCTCAGTATGACTCACAGGCAGAATGCAAACACAAAATTCTGATATTTGAACCACAAAAAACGTATCCCACTGAAACTTTAGCATTTAGTAATTCCATTTTTTGTTAAAACCATTACAAAATTTAGAAGATGGCAAAATCATTGGTGACAGAGCAACATCTCAATGGTCTCACATACTAAACACATCTGCAGAAGGTGTGTGTACTGCAGTAGTTCAGTGGATGACTCATCTCTGCGTTTCTATTTGAGGCGCATCAACCACTGGAGTCACACTGTGTCCTTGTGTGTATGTGCGTGTGTCAGTGTGTAGATGCGTGCATGTGCTATATCTGTACCCATGACAACAAAATTACAGTCAGTGTGACAACTGACAATGCTCAGTTGAGAAGGGACTGGGGTGCCTTGGTGACTTAATCATTCTGCATGGTTCATACCGCATGAGGTTCACTTAAAACATCCACATTCACAATCTGATGCAAAACATAGCCTATATCTCTGCGTGCAGCCATCAGCTAGGAAGCCTGGACTGCTAGTAAAGGTTAGTGCCAAGATATTGGTGTGTGCTAATTTTGCTAATGCTCTTGAAAGGTAATGGAAGAAGAGTGTTAGAGGAAGATCCTTGGCTGAGTCTGATTGTACGTCTGTGTTTTGTCTTGGGGTAAACATACATGTTCTTCTTGATCTGTGAGGCATTTATTATTCAGTAATACCAGAAATAGCTCACATATCATGGTCATATTGTTGGCGGGGCTCCAAAGCTAGTAAGCAGCATCAACTTCTCAGTATGCATCAGTATTGTATTTAACAAAATAAAGGCATGTGATTCGACGATGTCATTCGACGACCCCCCCCCCCCAAAAAAAAAAAAACAACTTTGCTCATGCACTTGCAAAATTTGCACAGACTTCCATTGCACTAGCGATTACACTTAGAACTATAACAACTACCTCAAATGCACACAACTGGGACAACCACAGTCAGAGTTGTGTTGCTTTGTATCGTACTGTTGAATTGTCTTGTCATATGCTGCTGCTTATGTCCTGTCTTGGGGTACTCTTGCCACACCTGGTTTTTCGTACTTTGTTTTTAGTTTTAGTTATTAGTTTAACAACACTAGGCAAAGTAGATCTAACATACTGCACATTACATTACTATAGATAAGAATCTAGTTTTTAGAATTGTCTCGTCTTGCGCACCTGCACTTTGTTATTGTACATGTAAAACGCAGAGGATAGTGAAAAACGCAATTTCGATTCTTTTGTATGTTAAGCACATGTGAAGAAATTGACAATAAACTTGACCTTGATTCTTTGATTCTCAGAGTAGTACTCGACTAACTCTATCTAGTTGTTTATGATCAAGGAGTGGCTCTCCAGAGGCTGATGTTGGAGGAACTGACTTGTACACGAATGGCCCTACGACTCGCTTCATACCATTATATATAGCCTTGATGTTACCAGTGATGGCTGTGTTCCTGCCAGTACTCATTGGCACAGATTCTGGCGGCACGTTGGATAGACTGTCATGCTGAACGTAGCTGTTGTAGGTTTGTGCAATTTGGACATTGCTTGCAGTAATGCTGTCCGTTTCTCTTCAGTGACAGGGATCATGATGTGGGATTTGGCCTCAAACCAGTCATTTGTCTTGGTGGATTTCCTCCCGAATGCTGCCAGAGCTGTTTGGTGGATAGTGTCTTGTAGACTTTCCCAGTTCTCAGCAGCAGTATTGGGAGTCACCATAGTGCTAATTCTACTGCCAGGTCAGATGCAAACTGTACTTGGAGGTTGGGTTGTGCCATCCTGCTGGTGTCTACATGGGATTGCCAGTCAGTTTGGTATGGTGAAAGTTCTTTGGGGTTATATGAACTTTGCAACTCACCAGGGAGTGGTCTGTGTCGCAGTTGGTGCTGTGATACGCTCATGTGTGGAGAACAGTTGTGATATCAGAACGACGAATTAGCACAAGATCTAGTTGGTGCCACTGCTTTGATCTTGGATGTCTCCAGGTATATTTGTGCTGGGGTTTGGTCACGAAAAGACAGTTGGTCACACACAGGTTGTGCAGTGAGTAAAGCTTGAGCAGACGCTGGCTGTTCTCATTCATTTGTCCCACTCCAAACTTTCCTAGGGACACGACCAAGATTCGTGATTAGCACCAACTCGGACATTGAAGTCTCCCAGTAGCATGAGTTCATCCTTTGCAGGAATGTCACGAATGGTTTGATAGAGCTTTGTGTAAAATTAATCTTTTGCTTCATCTGTTGAGGTGAGTGCTGGAGAATATACTAATATGAGTGTAAGTGTCCCAGACAATGTGTTTAGTCTCAGAGTGAGGAGGCATTCACATCCACTTTCGACTTCCACCTTGCCTAGGAGTTTATTCCACACTGCAAACCCCACTCTATGCTCTCGAGTATCTGCAGGATTCTTTTCTACCCTGCCAGAAGAAAGTGTAATCATTCTCCCGTAGTCCACCGATATCAGCGAGTCTAGTTTCATGAAGTGCAGCGATGTCAATGCCCAGGTTTGCGTCAATTTCACTCATGTCTTGAGAAATGCCTGTCGACATGTTGCGACATTACAGGTTGCCAGTTTAAGAGGTGGCCTCCTTTCTTTTGATTGAATTACTGGTGCAGTAATATACAGTCTGTTGTTCAGAGTTTTCCAAATCCCCATACACCCAAGAGGATGACAGACTATGGCGGGACAGAACCTTACTGACTGGGGGCTGCCCGGTTTTAGGCGGGTGGTAACTGCCCAGTGAGATCGTAGAATCTCTCCCACTGACAAAAGCAAACCACTGGCGCCAGCCAGACTATACGCCAACCAAGCTGCGGCTTATATCCGGTATCTGCTGCTTCTCGTGTAGTGTCCATGTTACATGGTGATGCAGGCTGGAGTGTCCTCTCCAGGCCAGTAGTAGTAGGATACAAGCCAGAGCAGGGTGATATACAGAACAAGATGTTGCCCATGCATCGGGTCTTCCTTCTCCACATCAAATATGGTCCCAAAAGAGTAGCATGGCCACCACGGTTTGGCATCAGTGACGTCGCAGAAGTTGCCAGGATAGGTCTACAAGAAGACGTTGAGCTGCCTTAAGGGACACCGACTCTTGATTTTTCCTCTAGGTTTACTCCTGAAGTCTTACCTATGTAAAGGTAATGCCGCAAGACGCTGTACCGGTCTGTCATGGTGAAGAGAGAGCTGAGCAAAAAGGCGACACTTTCTGACGATCTACGTTCCTGCCCTCAGCTATGGTCACGAGCTGTGGGTTGTGACAGAAAGAACAAGATCCCAGATACAAGCGGCCGAAATGAGTTTCCTCCACAGGGTTTCCAGGCTTTCCCTTAGAGACAGGGTGAGAAGCTCGGTCATTCGGGAGGGACTTGGTGTTTAGCCGCTACTCCTCCACGTTGAGAGGAGCCAGTTGAGGTGGTCCGGTCATCTGGTTAGGATGCCTCCAGGACGCCTCCCTCGGGAAGGTTTTCCAGGCATGTTCCACTGGGAGGAGGCCCTGGGGTCGACCCAGGACACGCCGGAGAGACTATGTCTCTTGGCTGGCCTGGGAACGCCCGGGGATCCTCCTGAAGGAGCTGGATAAAGTGATCAGGGAGAGGGAATTCTGGGCTTCCCTGCTCAAGCTACTGACCCCGCAACCCGACCCCGGATAAAGCGGTAGCTAATGGATAGATGGATGGATAATATTAAAACTGCATACACTGGTACCCTGCCACCCTGATACTGTCAAAATGACAATTTTTCAAGAAAAGAAAAAAAACCTTATCAATAAATTGATAATTCAGGTACTAGTTTTGTCTTTATAGCCAGAAAAGGGGGGGGGGGGCATTGATTATTGTTTTCAGAAGAAAAAGTGAATGTTTGTAAGAGCAATCAAAAGTGGAAGGTGCAAAGGTCCTGTTGGACTTGGATAATTTTAAGTTACAAGTTTAATTGTGTGAAGCTGAAAGCCTTCACACATATGTTGTTCCTCTTTTTTTTCCCGCCCGTTTTTCGGAACGTTTCAACTCATCAACAACCAGTTCATCTGATTCACACCGTTCCAATTTCATATTATTCCAATTAATTGTGCAACGATTGCCTCCATTTTTCTCATTCCAAACATTTACAGATGTCCCACAATTCCCTGTTTTCCACACCCAAAATCCCCTTGACTTAACATTGGGTGGTTTTACATTTCATATTTACTTACAGCTTTCACATTTCATATTTTCAATATTTAGCTCATTCATCTCTCATCACTCCCATCATTCCAATAATTCATACATTCCAATATTTTCCCATAATTCCATATTTTTTACCCTTTAATATTTCATAATTCATTTTCAATTGGAGAATTCCTCATTCATTCCCAATGGGAGATTTAACATTTCACGTTTTGAGCTTTCCCATTTCAAATTCATAATATTTATCTCTTTCATTTCACCTTATGGATCATTCCCACTATTCCAATAATTCATAAATATGAATATTTTCCCATAATTCCATATTTTCCCCTATAATAATTCATCCCGAATGGCTTATTTAACATTTCACATTTAAAGCTTCCCCATTTCACATATACATCATTCAATTAATTCCTTTCACATTTTCATCATTGCTAATATTCACACATTACAATAATTCATAACTATTTTAATATTATTTCCCATGATTCCTCATTCATTCCCACTGTTCTCACCAAAACTTTGTAACTTTCCGTCTTCGCCATTACTCATCTGTTTTCCCCCGATTCCCGCCATCCCATGGGTGTATTCATTTTCCTCTTCCATAATTCAAAATTTTCCCACAATTACACTTTTTTCAGTTTTTCCCTTTTTCCCTCTTCAATATTATTTGGCCAATTCAAACCATTCCAAATTGTAATATTCAGAATATTTCACAGATTCAAGCCATTCAAACATTACACATCATTTCACCATTCAATGCCTGTCCCTTCAGCGCTTTCAGCTTCACAGGCAATTTTGTCAGGAATTGCACAATTTCTTCAGGAGTTGCACTTTTTCTAGTTTTATATTTAAATTTTAAATAACAGCTCTAAATGTTCGCGCTATCAAAATAGTTATTGATAAAATTGATGATTTATTAGTAGTTCATTCAGTGATTCTCACATCTCTATTATCTTGAATGTTTTAAAATATTTTGTGTACCCCTCCCTCCTATAGATTGGGGCATCAGTAAGAAATAGACACCAGCCTGGTAGCCACATAAAATATCATTTTTTTGCTGTCTTTAGTAAAACCATTGAGTAAACCATAAACCAAAGCTACGTTTTCAGCAAAGTCATCAAACTTTATTAATAGAATATAAACTTTATTCATACAATATAAACGTGGTACGGATATTCTACTAAGAAATATTTGTTGTTAAAACAACATCTGATAAAACAGAGAATGCGTTATTGGTAAATGCTATTTAACTACTAAACAGGAGCTGCAGAGCGCAGAATAGATCCAGATCAGGCCATGTACTTGTGAACGCTGCGCCGCGATCCTTTTGAGTTTCCCCTCAGCATGCATTATATATTTTTGACCAGCTATTTCGTTATGGAGCACAAAGAAGTAACGAATAAACGAAAGTCAGGGAAATTCAAACGACAAACATGCAACGGTAAGAGTTTAGAGCTAAGCGCGGGTGAGGCATGGCGCCGCTGTCTTTTTAATTTGTTCCTCTGCATGCATGCATTAAATATTTTCAACCCGCTATTTCTATGGAGCACAAAGAAGTTAGGAATAAACGAAAGTCAGGGAAATTTAAACGACAAACATGCAACAGTATGAGTTTGGAGCCAAGTGCGGGTGAAGGCGTGGCACCGCGGTCTTTTTAATTTTTTCCTCTGCATGCATAAAATATTTTCAACCCGATATTTCTATGGAACACAAATAAGTTACAAATAAACTAAAGTCAGGGAAATTTAAACGACAAACATGCAACGGTATGAGTTTGGAGCCAAGCGCGGATGAAGGCGCGGCACCGCTGTCTTTTTAATTTTTTCCTCTGCATGCATTGAACATTTTCAACTCGCTATTTTTATAGAGCACAACGAAGTTAGAAATAAACGAAAGTCAGGGAAATTGAAACGACAAAAATGAAATGGTACGAGTTTGGAGCTAAGCGCGGGTGAAGGCGTGGCGCCACTGTCTTTTTAATTTGTTCCTCTGCATGCATTAAATATTTTTGACCCACTATTTCTATGGAGCACAAAGAAGTTAGGAATAAATGAAAGTCAGGGAAATTAAACAACAAACATGCAACGGTATGAGTTTGGAGCCAAGCGCGGGTGAAGGCGTGGTGCCGCTGTCTTTTTAATTTTTTTCCTCTGCATGCATTAAATATTTTCGACCCGCTATTTCTATACAGCACAAAGAAGTTAGGAATAAACGAAAGTCAGGGAAGTTGAAACGACAAACATGAAATGGTACGAGTTTGGAGCTAAGCGCGGGTGAAGGAGTGGCGCCACTGTCTTTTTAATTTGTTCCTCTGCATGCATTAAATATTTTGAGCCGCTATTTCTATGGAGGACAAAGAAGTTGTCAGTGAAATTTAAATGACAAACATGCAACGATATGAGTTTGGGTGAAGGGTTGGCGCCGCTGTCTTTTTAATTTTTTCCTCGGCGTGCATTATATATTGTTATTGCATTATATATTTTTAAACCCGCTATTTCGATATGGAGCACAAAGAAGTTATGAATAATCGAAAGTCAGGGAAATTCAAACGAAAAACATGCAACGGTGTGAGTGGGGAGCCAAGCGTAGGTGAACGTGTGTTGCCGCTATCTTTTTAATTTTTTCCTCTGCATGCATTATATGTTTTTGACCCGCTATTACGATATGGAGCACAAAGACGTTACGAATAAACGAAAGTCAGGGATTAATAAACGAAAGTCAGGGAAATTTAAACGACAAACATGAGTGTGGGACCACATACGCTTAAGTCCTCAAAAAAAAAAAAAAAAAAAAAGGTTGCGCCTGTAAATCAAGTTAATTAATCGTGCTCGGCCGTGTAGGCTTTAATACCCTCAGGCCAGGTCGGTTTGAACTGGGTTTTTTAGGCATAAACTATAGTTTATGCATTCAGCACATTATTTGATCCATATATAAGGCTCACCGGATTATAAGGCGTACCATCAGCTTTTCAAAAAAAATCAGGCTTTTGGGTGCGCCTTATAGTGCAGAAAATACAGTACTCAGAGCTGATATAATGGAACAATAAACTTACTGGTGGTGTTTGATGAATTCATGGAGGTTGAATCTGGCCTTTGCTTTCTGGTCCTTTAAGTTGTGTGTGTTAAAGTGGGTCCTCAGTGTCAGCCATGTGTTGCAGAACAGATGATGAATGGACACAAATAGATGAAATAAACCTCCTCCTCAGTGTCAACTCTTCTGGGAAAAAAAAAAAAAGAATATTGCATGATTTCAAACCAGGATTAATGTTATTTAGATCTGAATAAAATAAATTACTATATTCTTTGGACCGCTATTTTTTTTTCCCACGCTTTCGAACCCTGCAGCTTTAAATGTGATGTGGCTTTTTCATGAATTGTTATTGATGAGCTTCATGGCGCCAATAGAATTATAGATAGTCTTGTCACATTTGACCAATGACCAAACACCTCAAAGTGGAACAATGAAACTGCCCAAGTCTACCTTCCTACAGAATGTAGCAGTGTTCCAACAGTCAGCAGATCTGCAAGGTCAACACCACTGTTTTGTTATATAAAGACAATTGAGTTTCAAATCAAATGATGGACAACATTTCAGAAGTCTTGCTTTTATTTTACGGTATTTCCATCTAGACGTGTGACAACTCAGGACAGAGCATATTTTGTTTGGAGTCACTTATCAAGTTAGCAAATGTATAAAAACAAGTAACTGTTGGATGTTTCTAGTCACTCAGGTGTTTGCCTTTTAAAATGATCGCTTAGACATTAGATTGTGCTTGTTTCAGGAGTTTTACTTGTGAAAACTGAATTTGCAGAGCTATTGCACAAACATGCGGCAAAGTCAAAACAACTACTGTATATGGAAGTTGTGAAAAAGAAACAACATAGAAAAAAACCTCAAGCAGCTCGGTTAAAAGTATCAAAAGCAAGTGTTGACAGAAACACCCCAAGAGAACTCTGCTAACCTCCACTGTTCAAGGGTGAGGTATCACAACCTACTGATTGAAGAAGACTTAGAGAGAATAAATGTACTGTTTATTTATATGCACACATTGGGCCAACCACCCCATCGGCTTCAACCCCAAACGCTTACTGAAACAGAGAGATAGAAGCAACAGCAACTATATCTGACCGATGCATCACCCTGAGGCCAAAAGGAACTACTACTTGTTTATATGCACCCCCCCCCAAAAAAAAAAAAAAAATCTATTTTGGAACCAACTCCACAATGGGTTATAAAGGAAGACTCAATAGCCTGGTGCCACCTACTGGTCCTAGATTGATTACACCAAATGGAACACTTGCAAGAGACACAAACCAATAAAGAGAAAACATTTATAGAACGTAGGAGCATCTCAAATAATAGTCTCAAAGCATGACAATAACCTTTGTACTTGTGCGTAAGAGGGTGCCTGCATGTCAGAGGTAAGGCTCAGTCTAATTAGCTGTAATGTGATTTAGAAGAACATCTTAAGCTGTGATTTCCTCCCTTATTGCTGGCTGAAATGAGCCTAAATGCTCCATGCACACTCATTAAGTTCAGCATTCCACATACTGTAATCATAATCTTATCTTCAAGTAATTTATCGTACCGAATCAAGTGCAAAGCGCAAAAAAAGAACTGAATCAAACTGCTTTATTCTTATGCTTTCAAAGAGATATTCATAACAACCTTAATTTATTGATGTAGTTTGAAAAATGAAAACTGTCTAATATTGACTAAGTTAGATAAGAGATCAAAATATTTGGAACAATATGATGTTGTACTGTTCTAAACAACTGCAAAAGATCTTGTGTCTCTGCTGACACACTTTGCGCGAGAGGCTGGGACCACCATGAACTCGTTGATAGTAGAAGAAGGTGATATACTGTACACAGTTTTCACATTGATATTGTGATATTAACATTCAATATACAGTGGCCCCCGTGTTACAGCATCCCTTACTTACGTTATTTTCATGTTGCGACATGGAATACTGAGGTTTTTTTATCCCCTCTTTATGGTAATTTCAGTTGCTATTGGTCTGCTCATTAGACCTCAGTAGACCTCACTTGTTTCAAAATGGCGGAACGGTAAAGCTTTGTTCGATTGTGAGTGGTTGCAAAACCATATTTATAGTGCATTTTACTGTCATTGGGCGTTAAATATACACACACACATATATACACACATATATACACACATATACATATATATATATATATATATATATATATACATATATATATATATATATATATATATATATATATATATATTAGTCGGGTCCAAGGCTGTAAGTCTTTTACCAAGAGAGCGTGGCGGTTTTTTGAAAGAATATATCAGCAGCAGAATATAAAAGCACGTACGGCTACTGCTGACAGGTTGGTAGCTCGCATGCAGGCTTAGCAAAATACCTTTATTCAAGCAAACACAAAGACAAATTATTTACTGCCATTCAAACTAGCAAATGCCAGCAAGCCTTTCACCGAAGAGGAGTTTCTTAAAGAGTGCAAGGTAGAGACCTCAAGTATTTTATGTCCTGAGAGCAAGAACAAATTTGAAAAAACAACTTATCATAAGGTCAGTGACTTGCTTTATTGAAATAATTGACGAACACTTAACTAGCAAGCTAAACAATAAAGCAGCATCATTTTCATGATATTCTTTGGCACTGGACAAAAGCAATGACTGAAATAAAGGACACTACTCATTTCGAGATAATGGATGGTTTTTTTGATATGGAGAAGGACAAGGAGAGGACTTATTTAACAGCGTATCAATGGCCATACAGAGGCACAAATTACCTTGGAGTACGCTCGTCAACGTTACTACAGATGGACATAGTCTGACAGGAAAAATGTCAGAATTCTCAAGAGGTAATGCGCCTACACCGCATAATTCACTAGGAAGCACTGTGTAGAACCGTGTGGCAGGCTGACCACGTTGCAAAACCTGTTAACATCAATTGAGCAAAGAGACTTTGCCATCACCAGTTTATTCTTTTTCCCAAAGAAACTAATGCTGATCAAACAAAGTTACTGTACCATTCTAATGTCCACTGGTTAAGTTTAGGAAAAGTACTGTATGTCAACATGTCTGGGAGCGCAAACAGGAGATTATTTCATTTTTGGAGCTGCTTAATACTGACAATTTTTTTGAACAATTTTTATGAATGTTATGAGCAATGAACACCTCAGATTTGTTCTGAGAATTGCCACAACAGGATTACCTCTAGACTTTGATGCACTGGCTGGGTGATCAACAGCATTGTTCTCAATATAAAGTATATGTTATTACATTAATACTTTAGCTATGTTTATGTTTGATATGTACTGTTAACAAATGCAGTTTCTTTTTTTTATAAGCATTGTATCTTGTATGGCATTATATTTGTGTCACAATTACGCGCGCGCGAAAAAAAAAAATTGAGCGGAAAAAATCAAACTGAACGAGCGAAAACAGATTTTGAGCGAAAGAAAAAAACTTTTGAGCGCATAATGATAAGAGTTTGAGCGCATGCCGATGGAGTTTGAACACAGAAAAAGAAATTGCTCGCTCAAAATTCCTTTTTGCTCGCTCGGGATAGCCCTCTCTCGCTCAACATCTCGCTCTCGCTCGCGATACTCCTCCCTCCCTCGCTCAACATCGCGTTTGCTCAACATCGAGCTCTCGCTCGCTCGAGTCGTCCTCTGCGCTCGCTCAGTTCTGTTCATGCGTTACGTTTGTGCCACAAAACCAGCCAATCAGAGCTTGTAAAAGCACTTTGATTGACAGCTTGGTATCCAATGAGATTGTTGTTTTCAAGAACTTTTTTCTGCGCTCAAAATCTGTTTTCGCTCGCTCAGTTTTATTTTCAATGCTCAAATTTTTTTTCCGTGCGCGCGTAATTGTGGCACAAATATAACGCCATATTCTTGTTGCTGTACTGACCCGCTGTCAAATTCTAAAAGCTGGCCCACCCCGGGTTTATTGGTAACATTTGAGTTTTTTTTTCTTTGGAAATATTAATTTCGCCAAAGAAAAGTGAATCAATGGAAAATGCAAGTTAATAAAAAATGTATGATTGAAAAACGACATGTTTTTGAGTGAAAAATGGGGGCTCCTCTCTGGACCGTTTGTTTAATGATGGACAATTCTACAGTCCACCCAAATTAAAGAAGTGACAAAAAAAAATCATTTGGTGGATTTTCTTGAAATTGACTACACTTATTCTGTGGCTCTTTTTCAGCTTTGTAGATATGTGTCTGTGCCAAGATAATGGGATGAGCTGCTCTGAGAGAGAGTGAGTGACAGAGAGCGCGCAATAGAGCGAGTGCATGTGCAGTACTTTAGCCTATGATGGTAACCAGACTAACCTGCTGACCAACTGCACCAGAGGTATAATAACAAAAACAGAATAGCAGACTGAAAACTAAAAATATAGTGCATTACAACTCAAGTCACTTGATTGTATACTTCACTGGAACATGTTGCCGATGTTGCCAAAGAATCACAAAAATAGACATCTTTCACTCACTCCTCCTCTTCACACCAGCATTTCCTAAAATACCTGCCCCCCCCCTATGCAGGAGAGGAGCAGGAAGTGCTGCCTGGCAACCAAAGAGCTGGCTGCCGTGGTAACGGTTCACCTGAGCATTTCTTGCCTAAACAAACCACAAAACTACTTATGTAAGGACAGAACTTATGTAAGGACAGAGAAAGGGAAGGTTGTGGCATAGAAGATGGAGTTTGCCTTTGACATTTTATTGATCATCTCTTGTCTTGTTAAAACTTTTCCAAATTCAAAGCATTACTCCAAAAAATACAACTCTTGTATGCTTTGATGTCAAACATTGAACTAGAGCTACAATCGTAATAGGTGACAACAGCATATCCGTGTGATGTTAGCACAGTCCACGAGACCTAATTTCCGCCAAATTCAAAAGATTAAATCTGAGTGTGTGGGTCGCTTCTCTATGATTACGGAAAACTTTTTAAAAACGGCTTGAAAAAGATCTGCTCCATTTCTGTGTGGATGGGGCCTTTAATTAAAGCATGCCTACTTGGTAGTCACTGGCTTTGAAGAGTAATCAGATATTATTTTTCTGTTTTTATTACTTTATTATTTGAAGTTGGGAAAATTTGTTTATATATGCCTAAAATATAAGTTACATTTACAAAGTTTAATGTTAACAACAATTGGGACTCGTTCTGGAACAAATTCTTCCAAATATCATCAGGTTTGGGGATTTTTTTTTTTTTAATTGAAATGAGAGGTTGACCATAATCACAAAACATATTACAGTTTAACTTTGAGCTTCTACCTAATTTCTTGCATACTGTACTAAACATGACACGTTGTAAAACGTCATTTTATTTTTTACTAAAAAAGGGTTCGGTGAATGAGCTAATGAAACTGGTGGGGTTTGGTGGCTCCAAAAAGGTTAAGAACCACTGGTTTAGACTTTCGGCCAAAAGCGGCCGCTTTGCCCAGTTTGCCCATCATTTAGGGATGGTACGAGGTTTCACACAACTAGATCTTGCAAGATTAGAACACCTTAGGGATTCTTGTCCCTGCACAGCATAAGATCTTTCTTTCTTTGTTTTTGGCTTGATGAAAGGCAGTATGATAGAGTACACAGGAAAATGTGGTGGTGCTTGACAGTAAAGCAAGCGACCAAATGTGGTGAGATGGCCAGACAACTTCGAAATAAACCCGACCATCCCAAATCATATATGGACAAAAATGCCTTGTAAGCATGGGTCGATAACTGTGTTGACAGTTTACAGCTGTGTTAAAAAATCAGTTTCAAGAACTCCTAATAGTGTCTATAACTGTTAATGAACGTTTTTTTTTTATTTATTTATTTTACTTGCCGTATTTCCCAAAGAAAAAGTCAAGTTTTTTATTAACCCTCATTGTCAACCCCCTTATTTGGTGGGGTCGACTTACTATACGCTTAACACTTGGGATCATAATGCAAATTCCCCATATGGCGGGCAGTCCAAAACTGTTAAATAGCAAATGCTTGTAAAACCATAAAAATTGCATATACATATTAAAAAATGGTATCAAAATAGTAAAGTGAGTGCTACTTATATATAATATACATGTATACAATTAAAAAAATCATAAAGAAAAAAAATAGAAAGGATTTATTTACCTTTGAGTACCGTGAGAGCCTTTTAAGGCTATATTCCATAGTGAGGATAGCCTAGCCTAGCTTAGCCTTGTTTGTTTTCTTATTTCCAGTGCCATTTTACCCTAGGTAAAAACATCAAAATTGTACATACATATTAAAAAGTGGTGCCAAAATAGTATAGTAACTGCTACGTATATATAATACACATGTATACAATCAGAAAACATCATAAATAAAAAAAATATAGAAAGGATTTATTTACCTTTGAGTGGCCTTATTATTATTATGCCCATATTCCCTAATAAGGGTTATCTCCAACATCATTGCCATATAAATCATCTTCTTATTCCTCTTTAACTTCTCTAGCAATCTTGGGAGCCATGGCTGACCAATTAAAGTTTGAATGAAGCACTAAAATGTACTATAAATACGTTTATGTAAGCACTCACAGGCGAACAAAGCTTTAACGTTCCGCCATTTTGGAAACCGTGACACCACCATTTGCAGACCATCATCTTAGTGCTTCCGTGACGGCGACCAATAGCAAGCCAGTATCTTAGGGAGTCATCACACCAACCAATAGCACACCATCCTTCTAGTGACATAATCAGTGACGCGTGAATAGACGTATGAGCGAGGAGCAACTCGCAGAGTCATGCGCACACTAACCGACATGTTTGAGAAGTTTTTGTCGTAACGCGAAAAAAATGGCGGAAAAGGGGGACAAAAAAAAAACGCTGCGGTAGACATCGTAAAGTGGAAAAAAACGCAAGCATATATACACATATACATATATACATATACATATATATACAAATATATTTTGACAGCGCATTGTGCTCTGAATTCTGAATGGCTCAGGGGCTTTACTGTTGTCTCGAAATAAAATATCGACGCTGTACTGTATTGTTTTTTCTGTATTGTTTTATATATATATATATATATATATATATATATATATATATATATATATACGTATATATGTATATATATATATATATACATATATACGTATATATGTATATATATATACATATATATGTATATATATATATATATATATATATATATATATATATATATACGTATATATGTATATATATATATACATATATACGTATATATGTATATATATATACATATATATGTATATATGTATATATATATACATATATATGTATATATATATATATATATACATATATATGTATATATATATATATATATACATATATATGTATATATATATATATATATATATATATATATATATATATATATATATATATATATATATATACATATATATATATATATATATATATATATACATATATATATATATATATATATATATATATATATATATATATATATATATGTAAATAACATACAGGCATACATATATAACATACTGGTGCATGTTAATGAATGAGACTGGTTCCACATCTGCATATCCTCTGAGCTGCGGTGCGTCGTGGCTGCGTCGTTACACCACGGTCTAACAACTTTACACAGTACTTGTAAGACTGCTCTGCCGCTGTGTGCCATGGTCAAATTCACAATTCAAAAAGCCCCAAACAGGAAAAAGAACATGATCTACATCTAAATTTACAAAGAAAAACCACTCTACATGGACATAATTGTCTTTTACTTTGCTAATTAATCGGACGAACCTAAAAGCAAATGTTTTTTTTCCTTTTTTATGCCATTGTTATCAAGACAAAAAGACTAAACATTTTGGTCCTGTTAATTGTTATTGTAACATGTACAAATACATATTACTGTTTGAATGACGATTCTATCAATTCAATTAAAAGATATGACGAATAATCCATGTACTCACCCATTGTAAATGAAGCATGCAATCAAGTGTTTATCACGCACCCCTTCCACAAAAGGGGCTTCTTTTGTTTTCGTAACTTTAGAAAACTTTATTATAATTTGTTTAATCTCGAGATTCATAGCCCCCGTTCAAGCGCAGTTTGACCCTCCAGGGACAAGGTTGCGCAAGCTCAGTTTTAGACCCTTCAGGGACACCGTTGCGGCTCGTCAATGAAGTACCTGGAGGGTCAAACTGCGTTGCGGCGCGCAACGGAACTGAGACCCATGCAATGGGTGGGATATGCGGCCTCGTTATGGTGGCTTGGCACAGTGCAGCGAACACTTAGTAATTGAATTCCGTGTTGCATTATGTGGATTCCAAGGGTTACACAGAGCCTGCATTGTTCCTGCATTTTGTCTTGCCACCCAGCAAGTGGGCGATTAGCTATTGCTTCGCTGTTAGCCACAAGTTGCGCTACATTCATGTGCTCTTTTCGTATTTGTCCAATAAAGGATAAATGATTGACCTTGTATCAAACGACCTTGTTTTGTCTTCTTGCTGAGTAAATGAGCGGTAAATCTTGCACCCCACTTAAGTGTGTTTCAATCGGTTGTTGTTATGGGTGAAAGTAAAGAGGGTACGCAAATGTGCGAAGTGAAGCACACTTTATGATTTCTCTTTGAGCCACCAAAATTGTAGTGCCCATGTCTTTAACCGCTCTCAATAGACAGCAATGAGTTTATAAGGCCGAAAGCAGCCATTTAAAATATTGTAGTGACATAGGCCAGACTCAAGGCGTAACAGTTTTTTTTCAGTTTTGAGGATCGCGGCAGCAAGCGGTTTTCTATGTAACCTAAAAGACAATAAAAGCAATTCACCAATATAAATGATGCAGATTCCTTAATAAAGACTAAATTTAGCCCCTTGAGCAAAAAATCTGAAATTAAACATTTAGGGCCACATCAGCCGGTGGATTTTAACATCATTCAAGCAGGAATGGACAAATTCAACACCATCAACCTAATGATTCAAGACGAACATGGCTAACTGATCAGAAAATCGCTGAACGCTACATGGACTACAATGGGATTCAAAGATAGAAAAAGTGGATGACGACTTTCAAGAGAGAGACAGCAACGAAAATACACAGAAAAACAAACACTGCAGCAATTATGAATGAAGGTTGTCATGCCGAGGTAACAGAATTTACAAGAAACTCAATGGGCCAGCAGAGATTAAATGCATTAGCGAATGTATGTTGTCCATTGAAAATGAAGTCATTCATGGATTATTGGACTTTGACAAATGAGTTTGACAGATCGGCATGCATCCTTTCTATTCAAGAAGTGAACAACTCTGGTGAGATACTTTCATTTGAGATATTTTAAAGCTTTTATTCATAGGCTTAATTTGTAAAGTTATCAACAGCTGCTTATGCCCACTCTCAACTTTTCATGCTTGCGACGCCACTGATAACATGAATCTGTTTTAAAGTGTTTGTAAAGAACATTGAAAATACCTACTTTCATCAAGCACCGCCGCCTGGTAGCCCTTTTGTTGTAGACAAGGCTGTGTGGCTATTTTTATTTTTTTGGACTTTGACGCATTATGAAAAGGAAAAGAAACACCTATGAAGCCCACTTAAAAATTGAAGTAGCAAAAATGCTATGGAGCACAACAACTGCATTGAAGCAAATCACTGAAGTTTTTGGAGGAAGGAGCTTGACAAGTTAAAGAAAATGTTGAGGACAAAGCAGGCAAACAGGGGAAATACTGTAATGCATATTGCCCAGAACTGGAAGAAGGAGCTTGACAAGTTAAAGAAAATGTCCAGGAAAAAGCAGGCAAAAGGGCAATACTGTAATGCACATTGCCCAGAAGTGGAGATGAAACTGCTTGAATGGATAAAGGTGAAGTAACGATTTTGGTGTGTCAAGCCTAGCTTTTGGCTACGAGCAAGTGTAAGTCGCAAATCATGTCCTGAACTTTGTTTATACTTTTCAGGGGTTACAGGTGATAGTCGGACGACAGTTGGAAGATATTCTGCCATACAAGTAAAGTGGACTCTACTCCCAAAGTGAGGGGCGCAACACTAATACCTATATAAACAACACAGCGTTGGTCTGAAATGTGATATTTTTGGCACTGGGCATCTAGTACAACCCGTTGAACCTAGAAGGGGGCTTCTCCCACCTGTGGAAAGTTTCTCATTTTCCCCAGGTAGGGTTTTTGAGTTTTTCCTTCCTCTTCTGGGCACTTTGTTCGGGGGATGCAGTTGTGTATTTCTGATGTTTTGTATGATTTCTTTATCACCACTGAACCCCTTTGAGACGGTGCTGATTCAAGACAAGAGAAATCAACTTGACTCGACTATTTGGGGCTAAAGTGACTTCACTCACAACACTTCGTCTGTTACTAAACTAAGGGTTCTTTCTTTAAAGTACAGTCGACCCCCGGGTTGGGGCGTCACTGGCTTACGTTTGTTTCACTTTACGACGTGGAATACTGAGTTTTGTCATCACCTCTTTAAGGCATTTATCCCGCTTTACGATTAACGTCAACAACTGTCATGACCTGTGGGGTTGTTTGTTTGTTGTTTTGCCTCCCTCTTGAGGCACTTTTAGGTAATTGCTCTTATTTTCTGTTGGCGTCAAAATGTCTCCGCTGCAACGCGTCACTAAAATGCTGGTCGGCAATTTGTCGGCGTCTCCCGAAGATACTGGTCTACTATTGGTCAGTGTGATGGGGTCACGAAGATGCTGGTCTGCTATTGGTTGGCACACTGGGTCACAAAGATGGCTGCCTTGATGACTTGATCTCATGTGAGAGTGCTTTCAATATTGCATTTATTATGAATTTTAGTGTTTCATTCAAACTTGAATTGGTTTCCATGAGTCCCAAGATTGCTGCTAGTGACGTTAAAGAGAGAAGTAAGAAGATGATTTTTATGGAAACAAAGCTAATCAAGAAACATGAAGAAACATGAAGAAACATGAAGAAAGGTAGCCTAGCCAAGGCTACCTTTACTAGGGAATATGGCCATAACTAGTGTCACTCAAAGGTAAATAAATCCTTTACATATATTTTATTTTTGATGTTATTTAATTGTATGCATGTATGTTATATATAAGTAGCACTTACTATACTATTTGATGCCAATTTTTAATATGTATATACAATTTTTATGTTTTTACCTCGGGTTTTACACACATTAGCTAATTAACATAGGTTTCGAATGCCCGCCATACCGCGAATTCGCGTTACGATCCCAACCGCGGAACGGATTAATTTCGTAAATCGGGGGTCCGCTGTATTTGAAAAAAATGTACTAACCAGTGTTATACTGTTACACTAGCATAACAGATATGACTGTTAACGAGAGGTGTGCATCTCTAGAAAAAAGACAATGCAATATTGCATCTTGAGGGCGGAATGCAGTGTGATCTGATACAAATATTGTTTGACTAATGTTGAACAATTCAATTATGATTTTACAATATGATATGGTACAGCTCCATTTGAGAGGGTATGGTACAATAGTGAAAGTGACATTTCCGTCAACAACTTCTCTCCAATAAAACACGACTGGATATGTATGTGGGAATATTATTAAGTGGAACAATTCAATTAAGTTTGATTTGACGTATCTTTGACATCAAAACCGATTTCACAATTCAAATTGTTTTTTTTGTCACATTCCTACTGTTAAATATATTTCCAAATCCTTTTCTGTCATTCTCTGCCAAATTGTCTCTTGAGTCTTGAGCAGAGAGATTCCTGACGAGGGGGCGGAGCCATGGGCCGTGCACCTGCTCCCCATTGACCAGGAGCTTCTAAGCGCATCCAGATCAGGAGAACGAGGTATTTTCTACACCTCCAGTTGAGTCATTCCAAATTCCCAGTTTCTGAGTATTTGTTATATGCCAGGCTAGCAAATTTTGCGTTGATACTTTTCTTCCTTCCAAGTTTTTCCATAGTTGCTGCATACTTGGTTGTTACTTTTAGCCGTTCTCCTGTTGGCTCCATTCCCCATTCCTATGAGTGTGTATTTATCGCATAGAGTTTTCTTCTATGACTATTTTTGTTGTACTTTACCTGAGATCGCCTTTGAGTTGTACTTTGCACTTGCTGTTTTTGCCCTCCCATGCAGTGCATGCACTTTGTGTTTAATAAACATTTTTTGGACTCTTTACAAACTGTCTGTCTATCTGGGGTCCAGCTGCCTAGTAGTTCCCTGTTACGAACATAACATTTCAGTTAATATGAATTTTATAATGTCAACAATTAAACAATGGAATAGACATCCATCCATTTACTGTACTATACCATATTGACAAATAAACTTTCACACTAGTAATAATTGAGTATCTAATATACATCAGCATATTCAATTAAAAATAAAAAAATATATTCGTTGCAAAGCAGGGCTGCACGATTATGGCCAAAATAATAATCACGATTATTTTGGTCAATATTGCGATCACGATTATTAATCATGATTATTCATCATGTTTGGTCAAACATGTCTATTTATTGCACTTTTTTTAAAAAAAAAACAAGCGGTATATATGCTATAAACAAGGCTTGATACTTCAAAATAATAATAATGATAAACTAAAATAAAGTAAATAGAAATTATGGCAAAAACTTGCTGAGTGCAAACCATTGAAAAAAATGAAGCCTACTTAGAACTAAGCACATACTACAACAGACCTGGAAGAACACTTACAACAGGCTTAGTTTTGTTTTTGTTTTTTTTGCAAAAAAACAAACAAAACAAAAAAACAGTACAAAAGTACCAGAATCACCTGAAGTGAATATGGACTTAGCAGTTGAAATGTTATTTTTGGTCATTTCAATCCCAATTCATTCCAATTTTTGCCAATCGGAGTTAATAAAATGGGTCTCAATTGACAACTAGTATGGTATACCAGGGACTGAGAAAAGCAGAGGTTTTTGCCAGGCAAATATGTGTTAAACATTGTCATCTCAAGACTTTTAGGGTGGAATTGAAACCTGGTATCTCCGGAGCGCGCCAATGAAACCAACTTCAGCGATGTCATTGCATCTCACGCTTGAGGTGTGAAAGAAGACGCGGGAAATCTCGCCGGCTACAACAATCAAAATTCTTCCAAGCCTTTTTATTTATTTATTTATTTATTTATTTATTTATTTATTTATTTTTTAATCAGGCTCCTCGCCTCTGTGTACTTGCTTGCCGGTATTCACCGGCGAACACCCATAAGAAATAGTTCGTCCGACATGTTGTCTGGCCAACGCTTCCACGCAGTAAAGAAATTCCAGAAGGTATGCATTGCGGAAGAGCGTGGAGCCACGTCAACGCTGGATGCATCAAGCATAAACCAAGCTGCAGACTTTCTTGCAGGATTTGCTCGCTTGCTCTTTCTTAAACTTAATGAAGTCTTAACCTTGCGTTTGCCCCCTGCTGGTAGGATGACTGAAAGTGCTTGATTTGACATGTACTGGTAGGCGGCTTTTTTAATGTTAATATCGCCGATTTTCATCTTAATTGTGACAGCCAATATATAACCGTGCAGCCCTAATATATATATATATACACACACACACACACACACACACACACACACACACACACACACACATATATATGTTAGCTTTTATAGAATGTTAGAAAACCCACAAGGGTTAGCTATTTGCAGTTATTAATGTTTAATGCATAAATGTACTTTTTTTTCTGCTGGGTTGGAAATGTCTGACTGCATTTGAAAGCACCACAATGTTAGCGGGTAGAGCTAACGCTGGACACATGCTGTATTGTACAATGACAGCGTAATTGACTAGGCTTTTTTTAAGCATCCTTAATCAGCAATTGCTTACCATTTTATTAATGTCGGTGTCCTGTTGTTGGTAGACATGATCTGATGGCAATAAGAACAGAGACACAAAGAGGAATAAAGCTACCTGGTAGCTACTACCACTGCAAAAGCCAACTTCAGATAAAAGCGTACCACGACTGTTGCATTGAAATAAATGCATAAAGTTTACCTTCACAACAATCTGTTTGATGTGATGCTGTTTAGTTGCCTTTTCCTTGGTAGTCCACATGAAGCTTACCGTAGCTAAGCAAGGCTTTTTGTATGCACAGTTTACCGGTAATAATGTGGTCCCGGGGTACTGAGTCATTTAAAACAACACTATGCTGCATTTAGTATGGTACCGGTACTTACTGCTTGCCAAGTGATCTTACAGAAGTTATTTGTAGCCAGCCCAAGAAGTTAGCTTAGCAAACAAACAGTAAAGTGGACTGGATACACACATGTGTAACAAGGGAAAAAATAAAGAGCGAAAGAGGACTACGAAGAGAAGAATGGCTTCAACATATTTGTCACAAGTTATGAAGAAAGCTCCAAGAAAACCAAATTCCGTACAATACAAAATTGGCAGCACCAGTGCTACCAGAGGGAAAAAAAAAATATTGCTTATTTATTTAATGAAAATTACTTATCTGCATTAAAGGCGTAGCGTACAGCAAAGCCAAACACATGGACATTTAGCAGAAAATCAAATCTACTCACTTTTTTTTAAACCCACAATGGCAGAAGAAGAGCAAGACATAGACTTGACAGTCGTGATCTTTCAGCATTAGCCTCCATGTCAACAGAAAAGGATTTATTATTTGAAATTAAATGCACAGACAAAACTCTACAAGCAAGTCATTGAAGTCTTTCTGAGGAAAGAAACAAGAATGGATTTTGTATCGAAATAATTGGGAGGCAGCCATTTTGGTGAGTCAAGCATTTTATTTATTTTTTTCATTTTTAGAATGTTTTTGAGATTTTATTTCATTCATATTCAATTAGTGGTAAATAAAATGTTCATTAATTACATTGCAATTTGTAATTTAGCTTACAATCTTGTTAAAGCTTGCCTGCTCTTGGTGGACTTCGGAAACTTCGTGGACAAATAATTTTAAATTATTATTGGTCATTTTAAGTTTTAGTAGTATCACGTATGATGATAAGTTTCAATTATTGATGCAGGATTATTGATGTTTAAATGCTGCGGAAAATAGCCTGTGTAGCCCAGTAATGGGTACGTGTGCTTCTGAGGAGTATTTATTCGAGTCAAATCACTGAAAGCGTAAGTGTGAAACGCACAGACTGCCACTGATATATATACATACATACACAACTTCTATTTATATTTGTTTTTTTATATATATAATTTTTTGAATTTCATGTTGCAGTCATAGTGTACTTTGTTCATTTTAATTTTCCTTTTATTAGTTTGGCAGTTATAATCAGTTTTGAGTGTGTGTGTGTGTGTGTGTGTGTGTGTGTGTGTGTGTACTTTATGTTGTTTTCATGTATGAATTTATTTGCCGGGCAGCTCGGTGGCACAGTGAAAAGCACATCCACCCCACAGTTAAAAGGACTCAAGTTCAAATCCACCCCGCACCGGCCTTCCTGTGTGGATTTTGCATGTTCTCCCCTTGCCCATGCGGGTTCTCTCCGGGCACTCTAGCTTCCTCTCACACTCCAAAAACATGCATTGAATTGTAAATACTGTCCTTAGGTGTGATTGGGTGTGTGAATGATTGTTTGTCTCTGTGGGTCCTGCAATTGTCTGGCAACCAGTTCAGGGTGTCCCCCGACTCCTGCCGGCAGCCAGCTGAGATAGGCACCAGCAAGCCTTGTGAGGATAAGCGGCTTTAGAAAATTGATGGATATTTATTTGCCGTTTGGGCTTCTACACGCAAACAGTACCATTAAGATTATGTAATTGATAATTTATTTTACCCAGTTGTGGCAGGTACTATCAGTCAAATCTTCAAAGTACACGCCTATCAAACTACTTTGGTCATTTCAAAAGAACATAACACTATAATAGACGCGTTTTAAGTATTCAAAGTCGGTCAGTAATGTTAGAAGTGAGCAGGATGTTGAGATTTAGCTGTAGCTTAAGGCGTGTACTGGAGAAGGTTGCCTACTGCAGGCTGACAACTTCCAAGTTAGTTAGCTGCTAGCTGTCACTTTAACACAAACTCACTGAAAAGGGCATTGTGTGTAGCTGTTGTGTGTGTGTAGAAAGTAGCTGCAATTTGTTGCCCCCCACCCCATGCTACATGCTATGATGAGTGTTTTATCGGTTTAGTGTCCTTTAGCTATAGCCATAGCAGTGTGTTTCCAAGTTAACTAAGTGTGCATATCGGATCAACACGCGTAGCAATTGACGACGCAAACAAGCAATACGAGGAAGCTCGCGGGGCAGCCACGCTCGGACACATCCACGCGCGCTCACACACAGGTTTTCTCTCACTTCACGGTTACCGTGGATGTCGACGGGTCCTCCTGGAACGTCTAATGGTGCGGTGGTGCCTCCCTCCCGGCTACGGCTCCCATCGCGGCTTGCAACATCTCCTCGCAAAGCAACCGCGGTTGGAAGGTGAGATTTCCACAACCTTGCCGCAATTCACCTTCCTAAGCTTTCGCCGCCTCCATATTTACAATCCGCCTCGCTAACGTTCCCCCGTCCCTTCTCTCCGCCGCCACCACCAACACCAACAACATTATTGACGTACTCCTCTTACCACGTGACCAGTCTGCTGTGGCTAAAAATAGACGAAGTAGAAACCAATGGAAAGCGACAGAATCGTAGACAGGATCGAGATTGATGAGTAGGGCTACTTTAGAGTAGGTCTTAAACGCTTCAGCCAAATCTATATTTTTATTTTTTGCATAAACAAGTCGATGTTGACAATTTGCTGGTGAAATACACAAAATTTGGCAGTCGAGTGGACTGTTTCAGTCTTCAGTAAAATTAAAATATCATTTCCAAGCAACGGTCTTTACCTTCGCGATTAAACCTCGCTGATCTTTTTTTTAATTAATAATCAGTGGCATCACAGGGCTATTTTTTTATTTATGATATTCAGAGACCACTCAAACACATACGCTTAAGAAAATCAAGCCATTAACACTTAAGATGTACAGTGATGACCTGAAAGTCATACACCTTTCATCTTTCACCGTTCATGGATAAATGACTTTTTGCAACAAGCATTCTTTGGCAGCATTCGGGGAGACTGACCGTAATTGCCTTCCTCCTTTTTTGTATAGGCTATGGAAAACAACATTAAAATGATTCCACACATGTGGTCTTTTTCTTAGCTGTAATTAAAATCTTGTTGCTTTTTGGAAAAACAGGAGCCCTCAGAAAAGTTGCAAAATAAAGTAGGCTACCCAAATTGCAAAGTAGGCAACACTGATGGTGCTTTTAAAAACTAGCTCCTGTGTGTTTGTGTATCCTAACGACTTTAAAGTATTGCAGGATACCCTGTTATTACTACTGTAATAACGTTTAACATTAAAGGTGTGTCAATCAATCAAATTTTATTTGTATAGCCCTGAATCACCATCATCAAAGGGCTTCACTGATGAAAAGAGGTCATGTCGAGACTTCTTTTGAAAAAAATAAGTCATACAGAGACATCTTTTCAGTCTAAGGTACACAACAGCATCCCCTGTCAAAGCTCCCAGAAGGGGAATGCTGAAGTGGATGTTGCATGTACCAAATATAGACAAATAGATACACATTACAGACAAATACAGATACACAATATAGATTACAGAAAACATTGTGCTATATAGTGCAATGATGACTTGACAGCAGGCAAA
Source organism: Hippichthys cyanospilos (assembly GCF_059441005.1). Taxonomy (NCBI): domain Eukaryota; kingdom Metazoa; phylum Chordata; class Actinopteri; order Syngnathiformes; family Syngnathidae; genus Hippichthys; species Hippichthys cyanospilos. Next base: position 2,452,143 of record NC_142384.1, on the reverse strand, counting down.
GCCATTGGGCAGGAACCTTCCCACAGTCCAACCAAGTGGACCGCAGACAGTCGATCTCTTAACCCGCGATGGTCAATCAGCGCAGGCCCACATGGTCAAGTCAACCTTCACCATCGAGCTAGCCCCCTCTCCTAGCCGGGAGAGGGGGGCAGGAAAAAAAGAAGAAAGCTTGAGTACAAATGTGTTTTTAGTCGGGATTTAAAGATTTATTGAGGTGGCTGCGCGAACTTCCATAGGTAGGGCATTCCATAATACTGGCGCGCGAATGGAAAATGCCCTTGATCCCGCGGACTTCTTTTTAGCCCGTGGGGTCGATAACAAACCGGCATTTTGTGACCGAAGTTGTTGCGACAGAACATATGGTGATGCTAAGTTGACGAGAGAGGAAGGAGCTAGACCGTGTAAAACTTGATAAGTAATTTACAACACTTTAAAATCACATCTCATGTGTATTGGAAGCCAATGCAGGTCAGCTAGAATCGGAGTAATATAATCGAACTTTCTCATCCTTGTCAATAGTCTCGCTGACCAAGTCTCGTGACCAATTTATAAAAAAAAGAGTCACACTTTGTACAACTCAGGGAATAGCTCCTTTGAATTGCCTCATGGTACCACTAAAAGATTTAGAATGGAAAGGGGTATTCATCAAGGCTGCCCGGCCAGTCCATATTTATTTTTACTTCCCATTCTAATTTTGGCTTACTATATTAAAGAAAGTAGCATAAAGGGTATATCCACTGCAGGATGAGTTATCACTCTGAGCCAACTAGCTGACGACACAACTCTTATTTTACAGGATAGGACTCAGGTTGATATTGCAGTCAGTCTTTTGGACTCATTTTCAGCAGCCTCTGGCCTCAGGCTTAACCTGACCAAGTGTGAACTACTTCCCATTAAAACATGTAACGATTCAGAGATTTTAGGTATACCAGTTAAGACAAAAGTTAAATATCTTGGTGTTATTATTGGTAAGGACCAAAAAAAGGTAAGAAAGAATGATCATTTTAACCCTCTGATATCCTCTTTGAATCAAAGGTTTGGTCTGTGGGTTCAAAGAGAATTGACTATAACGGGCAAATGTTCCTCTGGCAGTTTCATGTCCTTGACTTTCATATGCCCCATTCTTTATTTAAAATCAAATGGATACCTAATGAATCCTACTTCACTGTGGAACTTTCTATCTACATATATCTTTGAAGCATTGGGTGGATTAAACTGTGTTAAAATGCAATTACAATATAGAACGACTTCATGCCAAGTTGTCCAACTTTCACAAGCAGCTACTGTTATGCTGGTCTTTGGTATACAAACATCAGAATCAGAATCAGAATCGCCTTTATTGTCATTGTATAGCATACAACGAAATTTGGGTGCTACTCCTTAGTGCATTTCGTTAAAAAACAGAATAAATAAAGTAAAATATAACAGTATATAAATACAATGTTTAAAACATACACAACAACAGCATATGTAGTGGTAGTTTGGTCTGAGGCTTTTCTCGCACGCAGTACACATATTGCACATGGTTGAAAGCCTACCTTGACACTTTAAAGCTTTGCATGAACTCTAAAACTGTGAAAACAAGGACTTTTTTGTGAAAACTTTAACTTCTTTGATGATTAAATATGCCTTTTTATTTACTTTTTTTTTTTAATTTTTTTTACAAACCTCAATTATGTTGTTTTATGCCTGTTGCTTGTTTGTTGTTGCTCGGTATTGTCATTTGTGTGACTGAGTTGCCAGAATGAGTGGCACTTGTAAATAAAGGGAAAAAAAAAATAAAAATAAATTTAAAAAAAGTTACTTAGTAGGAAGCCCGACAACAAAGATGCAGAAAATTACACCGGCCACACCCAGGTTAAAGGAAAAGATTTTCGCTCTTAAAGTGCAGTGGAAAACAAGGGTTTTTCTACATGTTGCAGACAGCAGACCCAAGGTACGCCATGCCATCATGCTTTACAAAGCGACTGAAAGAGTAAGAGTAAGCCAGGGGTGCCAAAGCTTTTTAGCCTCGAGATCTACTTTTCTAGTAACCATCCTCATGTGAGCTATGGGGGGGATAGCACAATAACTAGTCAAGCAAATACACCACAGCACCAAAGTATGCTAAATGTCCTTTTCTTTGCATGGATATCACACTATGAATGAAAATACAAATCTAGGCCGTGCCGACTGAATCTGATTCATTCAGCTTACTGAGGCTTGCAGTACTCATCGCTTCTCCTTTCAGGTAAAGTAGAGTAAAATGACCCAGGCAGAAAAGACATTTACCGGGCAGAAACTACGACGTGAGCCTTTTTTTTTTTTTTTTAGCTTTTTGGCCCAGAAGAGGATTGAGACATACAGAGAATGTGCTGTCTGTCAAGCCACTGTATTTTTGAAAAAAGGCCAAACGTTGTGAGAAGGCCAGCCAGTGCTTCATAATAAACTATAGGATATCAAGCAATGTATGAAGCAAACGGCTTTGGCAAACTTTTATTTGGAAGTTCTTCACAGATGCAAGTTTGTGACAATGGTCTATTACTTGACAATCTTTAGTTTCCAGCTTGAGGAGCATTGTTTTACTTTTTTTCCTGATTGGCGTTCTTTTTTCAATTTAGTTTTTTTTCCATCTAGCGCAATGTCATGCAGTTGACCAACCATAGCTAGGCAGGCCACCAGTCAAAAACCAACAGAACATGAATAAATGTCTTTCACCGATCTCAGAAGGCAACACCATCCCTGGTCCCCATCACGCTGAAGTTGTGAGAAATATTTCTGCCACCTTTCTGCTAAATAGTTAAATAGATGAACAATGACAAGACCAGTGTTTAGTCATGTCTTTTCTTTTTTGTTCTTTCCTTCATCACACCGCAATTCTCCTTGCTGTAAGGCACTTTTCTCTCTCATACACACATGTTGTCTACAAAAATGTGCTGTTTTTATAGAAAAAGGCATGTTCCTTTCAAATTTAAATATAAAATAAAAATAAAAGACACTTTGTCTACTTACGTTATTCTGCCTTGCAGAGCAGACTGAAGTAGGATGATCATTCTTAGCACATCTATGAACTAAAGCAGAGATAATTTTTTACTGAATTGAATTGAATGTGTTTAAATCAAAAATTGATTATAAATCAAACGGAGACCCAAAAATCTGAATTGAATCGTGAGACCATCAAAGATTCCAATCCCAAGTTGCTATGTAGGTTGTGCTAAAAAATGTCTGATGATGTCAGACATCCTGACTGAAATTGATAAGTTAGCAAAAATGGCACAAAGCTCCTAAGTAATTAAAACACTGGGATACAGTTCTCAACAAGAACTAGTTTTCAATTCCCACGCCTATTCCTCTTTGTTCACATCCTTTGTTGTTTTTGGAAGCAGTGCATGTCAGTGTGTGACAAAGGGGTAAATACTTAAATTTTGTGTCAAATCGAATGTTCCATGAACTTGCGTGAATGTGCTCCTATGAAGAGAAAGCAAAAATAAAATGGGAGAAAATCAAATGCTAGACATGTAAATTCACAGAGGGAATAGAAAATTAAAATAAAATGGACCATGATAAAAGGAGAGTGACATTTAGAAAAACAGCACGCTTAGGAAGATCAAAGGGTGAAAAAGAGCCAAAAAGTGAGACAGACAAGAACATGTAAGCGAGCCATAAAGATGGAAAGATGGTGAAGAACGATGGCAGAAGAGGAGTGTGGAAGAGCTGCGGTAGAAGAGAGGATGATGTGGAGGTGTAATAAATGGAAGGAAAGCGCAAAAGACTGAAATAGAGAGAGAAGGATAATGCTATTCTGGTAATGATGCTGTTGCCATGGAGATGCTTTTCCCCACTCAGACTACTCCACAGGTGCCTTTGTCACATCGGGTGTCCCTAGTGTCTTGTCCTGCCTGCAAATTAGGGGGTGGAACCACCAACCACACACCTGCAGCCCATTGTCATCAGGGGACTATTTAGGTGCGGCCGAAGCAGAAGTACGTTGCCGGATTATTGCCTTGTGCACATCCAGCCTCTATGCCTGTTCCGAGTCTCTTGCCTCCTAGTTTCTCTGTTTTACAGCATATGTATTTTAGTTGCTACTTTGCCTGTTCTTGTTCCGCAATCTGCGTTAGTGAATTTTGTTTGTACTTTGAGTTTTATGTTGACATCCTCCTGCTGGTTCCTCCCCAGATCACAATCAGTTGCATGCGCTTTTGTCATGTCTCTTTAATTTGGGCTTCGAATCCCAGTTTTGTCCCTAAATTGTTCTTTGCCATCTTGAGTTGCTACTTCACGCCTGCCCTTTTTCTTAATAAACCTTTTTATAGCTTGATAGCCGCCTTCAGTGTATTCCGGGGTTCCCATCCTGTTTGTTCCAGTCACATTCATGATAGCCTTGTGGGGATTCTTTAAGGACGTCACAGAACGTAGGGCTATTGATTGGTTGACTGAAGTGAAGGGCAAAGGTCCTGTCTTGCTTGCCATTAACCCTCAAATACTTCTGGTGACACCTCAATCTGCAACAAATGTCAGAAACTGAAATGGCGTTCAGCCTTGAGTTGTAAATGTAGAATGGTCATCTTTGAATGTTCTGTAGTGTAATTTGAGTGAATTTTCGGGCGAGCCCAGTGCTGAACTTATTAGTTTGGCACATCCATGCAAATGATTACATTGGTCTATTGGATTTTTGAAATGTTTTAATCACAGATGACTTTGTGTCCCTGAACACATTTTTATGCTGATTTCAGAAATCTTTTTAGTTTTTCAAGAATGTCATGATTTTTATTTCTTGGATTTATTTGAACTATAATAACTTGCACAGTAGATTTCAGAAAAAAATGCCACTGGATGCTGAACCTAACACTTAATCCATATGTATTCAATACATCATCATTATAATGATGATGATCGTATCATTATTAGTAGTAGTGTGTGTTAGTAAACACCTAACCAATGATCAATATTTCTTTATTCAAAATAAATAAATAAATAGAAAACCTCATTGTATTATATGCCCCCTAAATCGGCAGAATTTAGCAGGCATTTTTACTGCCAGGCCAGCAAAGAAAAATGTATTTTGGATGTCTAGTCATCAGTGGCAGTGCACCATAAAGTACAGTATGCGAACTTAGCATTTTGAGTTGTATTGTATATGATGTATTATTATTATTATGCTCTAATGTTGCTTGTATGAATTTTCCAAAAGAGAGTATCTCATAATCACATTTATACTTGTTTTAGTATATTTTTTTTTCCTTTGTGCTATGTAGTGCTATAGGTTTCTTTGTTTTGAAACAAGATGGCCTAGCAACAAATTACTATGCTTGTCTTAAAATGTGAAATGTGAATCTTACCTATGGCGTTATATTTGTGCCACAATTACGCACGCGCGGAAAAAAAAATTGAGCGGAGAAAATCAAACTGAGCGAGCGAAAACAGATTTTGAGAGCAAGAAAAAAACTATTGAGCGCGTAATGATAAGAGTTTGAGCGCGCGCCGATGGAGTTTGAACACAGAAAAAGAAATTGCTCGCTCAAAATTCCTCTTTGCTCGCTCGGGATAGCCCTCTCTCGCTCAACATCTCGCTCTCGCTCGCGATACTCCTCTCTCCCTCGCTCAACATCGCGTTTGCTCAACATTGAGCTCTCGCTCGCTCGAGTCGTCCTCTGCGCTCGCTCAGTTCTGCTCACGCGTTACGTTTGTGCCACAAAACCAGCCAATCAGAGCTTGTAAAAGCACTTTGATTGACACAGCTTAGTATCCAATGAGATTGCTTGTACGCTATCCGTTGACGCACTCTCGTTTGCCCTGTGTTCACCCGAAAAGGGCAAACGAGTGTGCGTCAACACGGACTTGGGCTGGAGAATTACTTTTAATATTATTATTATTACTGTATTGTATCATTTGACAGAAATACCTTGTTAGTTTTTGTACTTTAATAATATAAGCCCACCCCTCCCGCCTACGTCGATGTGACGCACTCTCGTTTGCTCGTTCCGGGTGAACACAACAAGCAATCTCATTGGATACAAAGCTGTCAATCAATGTGCTTTTACAAGCTCTGATTGGCTGGTTTTGTGGCACAAACGTAACGCGTGAACAGAACTGAGCGAGCGCAGAGGACGACTCGCGCGAGCGAGAGCTTGATGTTGAGCAAACGCGATGTTGAGCGAGGGAGGGAGGAGTATCGCGAGCGAGAGCGAGATGTTGAGCGGGAGAATGCTATTGCGAGCGAGCAAAAAGGAATTTTGAGCGAGCAATTTCTTTTTCTGTGTTCAAACTCCATCGGCGCGCGCTCAAACTCTTATCATTACGCGCTCAATAGTTTTTTTCTTGCTCTCAAAATCTGTTTTCGCTCGCTCAGTTTGATTTTCTCCGCTCATTTTTTTTTTCCGCGCGTGCGTAATTGTGGCACAAATATAACGCCATACTTACCCTGTCTCATACACAGGGTTGCAACTCTCAATTTAGAATAATGCAATTATCATCAACTTGATAAAAACTTGATCAAAAAGTGGCAGTTTACATTAGACTGTCCCTTTAGAGTATAATATTAACATGGCTAAGCAATTCGACTCATTTATACACAATGATGAAAAAAAAAAGTTTGTTGTGTTGGCACTGAAAATGTTCACTGAGACTTGTTGTGAAAATTCAATCCTTATCAGAGAAAAATACTATGAAGTGACAAAAAAACTGTAATAGCTATGACTTGCAAACTGTTTTGCATCAAACATAATTTTATGAGGTTCTGTATATTATCACACCTATTGTCTATACTGCTTTTCTTCATTATAGGCATCACAGGGGGCTGTAGCCTATCCCATGTGACGTTCTGCAAGTTGGAGTGCACACCCCCAACTGGTCACCAGTCAACTGGACGAGTTCAGAGATGCAAAAATGTAATATAATATTTATCAGAGTTAGTGTTGCTTCTCTCCAACTAAATTGTCCAAAGCAGAGATATTTTCTATCTTATGTCCATTTAATTTCCTTGCCCCCAGACTCTAAATATATCAGCAGTAAATAAAATGTTGGGTTTATAAAATACCACTGAAATGTAATTGTGAAAAGCATGACAAACATGTTTTTTAAATGTATTTATATATCAGCAATTAAAAATTATTATACGTGCCAAAACTTTGAATAAGTAATAATTTCAAATTATTTGACCACGAAGTTTTATAAAGTCCACCAAGAGCAGGCAAGCTTTAACAAGATTGTACACTAAAATACAAATGGCAATTAATATATGTGTCACATATGAGCATGGTGAGTTGGAGGACGAAAGAAGGGGACCAAAAAATGCAGGATAACTGAGAATATGTGGCTCCAAAAAGGAAGTTTTAACAAGGAAATGAGGCAGGACCAAACCGGGAGCAAAACTAGACATAGTATTACCAGACAGGTGGACCAAATCAAACTAACGAGAACGCAGACAATAAAAATAAAGGCAGGCGTGAGTGGAGCAGGAACAAAACCCCACAAACTCACAACAACCAAACCCAACCAAACATGACAATTGAATATGCATGACATAAAATTACACAAACATATTCATTCACCCAAAACGACTGTGCCAAAGTTATTTCCGTACAAAATCCATTCTTTTTTTTCTCAAAGACTTCATGACTTGCTTGTAGAATTTGTCTTCGTTTCATTTCCAAAAACAAATTCGCCAATGATGAAAGTTGCGTCGGTCCAATTTCTGTTTTGATCTCCTTCAGCCATTGTGGGTTTAAAAAAAATAAATCGTCCTCGGGTCTGGCTTCGATGTACGCTATGCCCATGAGCTAACGTTAGCTGGTTGAGCAACATGTTTTTTTTCTTGTTTTTTTTTTCTTAAATAACTTTACTTCCACTGTTAAACATGGTGGATCAATATAGCACCGCCTTCCTGCAGTGAGCGTCCATTTACGTCATGTTTTTCGTGAGGCCTCTCGATGGCGATCTTATGACTCGATTGGCTATTGCAGCTGTCTAACAAAAATATGGGCCCGTACACAATATGTCATTGCACACTGCACAGAAGCCTTCAACTGTTCAAACGAATGCCCAGCGCCTTGGGGCTCAGGCAGACAATGAAGTCTGCCATGAAGTCTGCCTGGCGACACACATTAGCTGAATTCTAATTGGCTAAAAACTCTACACTAAAACAGCAGCACTTGTAGGAGTATAACCATATGTATATAATATGACACGAAAAGAACATAATATGGAGAATAGTTTTATACATAAAATATATATATTTAGTAAAAATAATTTCAAAATGAAATGGACTATTATAGTAACAAAATTAAATGGACTATTATAGTTATTATAATTATTATAGTTTATTATAGCTCCGATGTCAGGTTATTTTAGGCCAGTGGAGAAGGCCTTGCAGGCCCTGATGGTCCACCACCACTGATAAATAAATAAATAAATAAATAAATATATATATATATATATATATATATATATATATATATATATATATATATATATATATATATATATATATATATATATATATATATATATATATAGTGATCCCTCCGACTTTGCGGTCTCAGATATCTGTCTCAGTACTTCGCGTTTTTTTCCAGGAAAAATTAAAAGTATTTCAAAATAAAAAGATCATTTAAAAAATGTGCAAAAATGTAAAAAAAATTAAAAAGCAAAAAAGTACAATATACAGTACTGTATTCATCAAACAACGAAGTAATATTAGTTAATAACTATGTTAAGAATTGTTCAAGCGTTAAAGTTCGTGACGTTTTTTATCTTGTTTTGAAATATATGCTTTTAATTTGTCGGCTCGCGTTGCATTTCCGTTTCCTGTTTTACGTTCTCTGTGCGTCATTGGCTAGTTACGGTGACGTAGTGAATGACCGTTTATCTGTTCGTTTGTGTAGAGGTTGCACTTTATAGTTAGTAGTTGTTGTTAGTTGTTGCTAACCCGCTAATGTCGGCTAAAAATACAGTAAATTCATAGATTAAGTGTTTATATGTTAGTTGACTGATTGATTGTTGTTGATTTATTATTCAACAGATACTTCATGATACACCATACATGAGCCAAAATAAATATGAAGTTGAACGTGATGACTAGGTACTCTTTCACCGGAGTCTCGATGCATCTAACCAGTCCAGAGAACAAATTCTCAACAAACTAAGTAATAGTTGTTTGTGAGTGTGTGTTGTATTAATAAGGCACCACACTTATAGCTTGTTCGAGCATCCGTTTACTGTTCGGCTCAACGTACAGTGAATCAACAACGGCGCCCACGCAATGCATGTCGGGAGGTTGCTCGACTGACATAACATGCAGTTATATCCAACATCCACTAGATGGTACTATAATACCACCCGTAACATCTCCCTTTTCTTTAAGTACCCCAAACTCCAAACTCTTTTATAATATCATTAACGAACCGGACAAGTAATAAACTTTTCATTGTAACAGTAGAACATCAACAGTATAATAACATTAACGAACCGGACAAGTAATAACTTTTCATTGTAACAGTAGAACATCAACAGTAGAACAGCTCCCCTTCCATCCCCCCCTCCACAACCAGAACGCCCCCCCCCAGCCGCCCTTGTAGGCCCTGTGAACCTACAGGTCCAGTCTGCTGGGAGGCCGTATCTGGCGGCCATAACGCGACAGAGCAGGGGACAGAGATGGTGCTGACGATGGAACAGATGACGTTTCCGAGACCCTAGGAGAATCTGGCGCACCCGAACTGCTGGGAAACCGGCCCTGAGCCACCTGAGGAGAAAACCTCCACTGATCCTCAGTCATTTCACTCGGTGCCTGAACCCCAATGCCTCCAGACGCAGACTCCTCCACACCAGTCACCGAGTGTTGCGAAGACACCGGCTCCGCCATCCGTAAGTCGACCCGATTGCGACGATAGAGAGCACCCTCGACCTCCACCAGGTAGGACCGTGGAGCGACTTTCCGCAGACACACCCCCCTGCGCCAAATGCCCGTCCTGTCACCCGGCAGCGGCTTCATTCGAACTGCCTCACCCACCGAGAGCTCAGGCAAGTCCTTTGCAGATCTGTCGTATATGAGCTTGGAGACTTGTTTCCTGTGGCGCAACTTGTCAACCACGCCCACAATAACCCGCGGTTCGAGCAGCGCGGAAGCCACCGGCAAAGCCGACTTCAGGCGCCGTGCCATCAGACGTTGTGCAGGACTGCTGTCCATCCCCTCTGTCGGGGTGTTTCTCCACTGTAATATCGCTTTCCAAGCATCTTTTCCTTCACGAAGGGCTTTCTTGCACAGATTCTTAGCGATCTTCACAGCCGCCTCCGCCTTCCCATTGGCCTTAGGATGTCTCGGCGAGGAGGTGACATGCTCGAACTCCCACTCCACTGAAAACCGTCGGAACTGAGAACAGGCAAACTGAGGCCCGTTATCAGTGATAACCCTGTCGGGTTGACCATACCGGGCAAACTGAGCCTTGCATCGCTTAATCGTCGTCTCCGCACTGAGGTCCGGCAGTACATCAATTTCCCAGTAATCTGAGTAATGATCAACCACCAGCAGGAATTCTTTCCCACCGTGCTGAAACAGATCCAGGCTCACAATCTGCCACGGGCGTGTAGGCAGTTCATGGCTCAGCATTGTCTCTTTATGTTGCTCTACAGCGTACTCATTGCATATTGTGCACTTACTGACATAGTCTTTAATGTCAAATTGCATGCCAGGCCAGTATAAAGTCTCCCGTGCCTGTCTGTAGCAAGCGTCGCCCCCAATGTGACTGCAGTGCACTCTGGCCAGCATTTCAGCTCGCAGTGATTTAGGGATCACAACTCTCTGCCCTCTGAATAACACACCATTTTGAACACTCAACTCCTCTTTGATGGGCCAGTATTCTCTCACCGCCATCTCAGCGTCGTCCTTAATCGTTGGCCAGCCGTTCAGAACGATAGCTTTCACAGCTTGCAGCTGTGCGTCCTTGTCTGTGTGCCTCTGTATCTGCACCAATCTTTTGTCCGTGACGTTGAGATAGTCAGCCATATTTATGTGCTCAATTGCACGCTGCTCATCCACCATACTGCATACTGTATGCTCCGTCCGCACCATCCTGGGGTGTGAGCTGGACACAACTGCCCTGCTCAGTGTGTCGCTCATAAACATGTCCGGCCCTGGCTTGTAAACCACTTGCAAGTTGTAGCCTTGGAGAGCAAGAAGCATGCTCTGCAAGCGCTTGGGGGCATTCAGAAGAGGCTTGCCGAAGATGGGTATAAGGGGCTTGTGATCCGTCTCCGCCGTGACCATATCTCGACCGTAAAGGTAATGATGAAAACGCTGGCAGGCGAACACTATGCTAAGGCACTCCTTCTCTATCTGCGCATAGTTCTGTTCCGTGGGCGTAAGCGCCCTTGACGCAAATGCGACGGGCTGACCCTCCTGCATCAGACAGCAACCCAGGCCATGTTGACTGGAGTCACTCTGCACTGTGACGGGTTTCGTGACATCGTAGTACCGCAACACCGGAGTCATAGTCACAAGTCTTTTTATTTCCTTGACAGCTGTCTCATGTTTTGACAACCAGTGCCACACTGCGTCCTTGTCAGTGAGTCTCCTCAGAGGCTCACAAACCTCTGATAGCTGTGGAAGAAACTTGGCCAGGTACGTAACAAATCCAATGAGTCTCTGCACACTCTTGACATCTGTTGGGGCTGGCATTTCCAAAACAGCCCTTACTTTCTCTGGGTCGACCTTGAGACCCACCGCTGACAATATGTGGCCGTGGAAACGCACTTCAGACACCTTGAATTGAAGCTTCCTGATACTAAGGCGTAACTTGACCTGACGGCAGCGGTCAAGAAGGGCTACTAGCTTCGCATCATGATCCCTGTCTGCTTCCTCATCGCTGTCACCGCAGCCCACCACCAGGATGTCATCCGCTATAGGCTCCACTCCTTGAAGCCCTGCCAACAGCTCGTGCTGCCTCCTCTGGTAGACCTCCGGAGCCACCGACACGCCAAACGGAAGTTTCAACCACCTCTTCCGCCCCCAAGGAGTCCAGAACGTGGTCATGAAGCTGCTGGCTTCATCCAGCTTACACTGCAGGAAGGCATCTCTTGCGTCAACCAGTGTGAAAACTCTGGCTTTAGGTAGCTTGTAAAGCACATCCTCCAACGTGGGCATGATATAATGCGATCGCTTGAGTGCGCGGTTGAGGTGATACGGCTGTAAGCATATACGCAATTTATCTGGTCTCCTGACAATGACCATGTTGCTGATCCAATCTGTCGGTTCACTGACAGACGTGATATGTCCTTCTGCTTCATATTTGTCCAACTGGGCCTTCACAGCGTCTTTCAAAGCCACAGGGACATTGCGTGGCGCGCACTGCACTGGCTGAATCGCTGGATCTAGATCAAAGTGAACTTCTCCGGGGAGTGCCTCCACCCTACCCGTGAAAACATCTTGATATGCTGTGATGACTGTCTCCTTGGCGAGAGGTTTGGCGAGACTGTGCATGACTGTGTTGAGCTCCTCCACTCTGAGCTCCTCTGGAATGGTGAAATGTATGAACCCCATCTTTTCTGACATAGAGCCTGACAGCAATGGCAGCTGCCGTGCATTCACAATCTCAAACTCCAATTTGTATGTGTGGCCCTGCACCTCACAGTCCATAGTAGAAACTCCTAATGATGGAAGTCCATGATCTGAATACAGCTTGAGGGTGGTGTTGCTCCGCTTTAGTTTTTCTTTTGGAGCCAGTCTCTTTTTATCTCTGAGACTCATGACGTTGCAAGTAGCTCCCGAATCAATCTGGCATTTCTGTAATGCTCCGTTCAGCCGAAGTTTGACAAACCATTTTTTGCCTCTTGTCCTCACAGCTCCAATGCTTTCCACAGCATACACATCATTTGTTTCCATCTCGGAACTATCTTTGTCCATGTTCAGTCCTTCAGCTATGTGTAGTTTTCCCTCCTTTCTTTTCGTTTTGTTGCAAACTCTTGCGAAATGATTCGCTGTTCCACAAGCATTACAATTCTTGCCATATGCTGGGCAATGTTCCTTTCCTCTCCCATGCAATGTGCCACAGTATTTGCATGCGGAAGGACTCACATCCTGTAATCTAGGATGAGCACTCGTTCTCTCCGCAGTGCTAGATTGTCTTTTGAAGGTATGTTTTCCTACGGCGTTGACATTGTCCAAGTGAGATCTTTCCTGCTCAATAGCTCTCAACTGCAGATCACTCAACTCAGCTGCTCGACATGCTTCGATAGCGCTGGCAAGCGTCAAGTCCTTTTCCCGTAGCAGCCGTCTACGTGTGCTCTCATTTGCAATGCCGATAACTATTTTGTCTCTGATCAACTCATCCCTCAAGGCGCCGTAATCACAGGCAGCAGCTCTCTCTCTGAGTCGAGTCACAAAACAGTCTATTGGCTCACCATCCTCCTGTTTACAGCAGCCAAACATGTAGCGCTCATAGATCACATTTTTTGCAGGTTTAAAGTACTGTTCCAGCGAATCCAGAATGACAGAGACGTCCGCCCGCTCCACGTCCGTCAGCGTCAGGTTGTGTTTGTAGACATGCCGGCATTCAGCTCCCATAATGCTCCTTAAGGTCGCCGCCTGGACCTCCCCGGGCTTGCTCACCAGCCCCGTTGCTAAAGCATAATCTTCATATTCCGCTCGGAAAATGTCCCAGTTCGCACTCAGATTGCCGCTGAGTGTCATCGGAGTTGGAGGGGGAATGTTAGCGGCCATGCCTATTTCCTGGTTCAGCACCAGAGTCTCAGAAATTCACTGTAAAGCACAATAAACTCACACGCTAGCGCCATGTAGCCGTCAGCGCCGATGTACGTCCACTTCTGACACCATGTTTGTGAGTGTGTGTTGTATTAATAAGGCACCACACTTATAGCTTGTTCGAGCATCCGTTTACTGTTCGGCTCAACGTACAGTGAATCAACAACGGCGCCCACGCAATGCATGTCGGGAGGTTGCTCGACTGACATAACATGCAGTTATATCCAACATCCACTAGATGGTACTATAATACCACCCGTAACAATAGTAGTTATTTAATGAATATACAATAATGTTAATAAGGATATATTGGGGCCTACATAGAACCTAGGAACGGATACCCTACTTCGCGGGTTTCAGACTTCGCGGGGGGAGGGGGGGGGTTAACCGTAGGGGGGGGGATCACTGTATATATATATATATATATATATATATATATATATATATATATATATATATATATATATATATATATATATATATATATATATATATATATATATATATATATATTTATATAAAATGTTGTTGGGGTTTGTGTTTTAAAATGCATTTACCATATAGCTGCGTGATGCACATTGTTGATTGATGTGTTATATGACTAATACAGGGGCTTGACAAAAAAATATTAGGTTCAGAAGAACTAATTCAAAGATTTATTTCCACAATGTTTTAGCACACATTGATCAGAGGGTTGTCATAACCTGGTAATTTAGTAACAAAAGCATCCTCATTCCTAACCAATCCAAGTGAAAATATGTCACGCTGCAGACACCGTAGGTCCTCATTAGTGCACTGAAAAGATGTTTGTGGTAAAATGGGTCGATTGGTGCCATTCGAAGTTATTAGACAGGAAAGGTGAAAAAGGAAAGACCCACACACTGCAAAGATATATCAATCAGAGCAGTGGTGAGTCAGAGCTCTGAGTCACAGGAAAAATAAAAAATGTCAAGCAGAAGGAACGGTAGACAGAAGACACACACAAGGTTTTTGTCTATTATAGTGGGGACATCACATTTGACATAAAGCATTTCCTAACCCCTTACAACCATCTCAACAGATTGCCTCAACCTTATCCTTGCACTAAACTCAACCAAAGTCTATTTCAAACATACACTAAAAACAAAACTTGACCCTCAAAAAGGTCTGAACTTGTGGGGTCCACCAAAATAGTCTCCACTAGTGCTAGAGGTCCCCACAAAGACAGAAAACCTGGGATTTGGTCCCCACCGTGTAGCATTAAAAAAGGTCCACACGCAAACGTGTACACACACACACTATGATGTGGGCGCCATTTTTAGACGTTATTCAAGACAGCATTGACAAGCTCTGTCTAACTCTAACCTGTACATTAGTGCACGTGGGAGGCTTTCTCTTTTTTTCCACCTGCAGACAACCGCCGAGTTGAATTGATTAAAGAGCCCTCCCCTCCTGATTGCTACCTAAATCTTTATACAGTGATCCCTCGCTATATCGCGCCTTGCCTATCACGCCCTGTGCATCGCATGTTTTTTTTCATTTAAAAAAAACAAAAGCTATGTTGTCAGCGGCAAAGTCCAATTAAAATGAACGCTGTAGAAAACATGACTAAAAATCATGTCTAAAAATAACATTACGGAGTTGTGAGCCAGCCTGAAGTATAAGCCCCTTTCTTCTTTACAGCATCATATAATTTTTGCAGCATCATATGATTGATCGGACATATTACAGAATATCCATCCATCCGTCCATCCATTTTTTAGAGCCGCTTCTCCTGACAGGAGTCACAGGCTTGCTGGTGCCTGTCCCAGCTGACTTTCTGGCAGTAGGTGGGGAACAACATTAACACGCACCCAATCACATCTATAAGAACAATTCAGAGTGTCCAATACACCTGCCATGCATGTTTTTTTCAGAGTGTGGGAGGAAGCCAGAGTGCCTGAAGAGAACCCACGTGGACTTGGGGAAAACATGCTAACTTCACACAGGAAGGCCATGCAGAACAAGGTGGATAACCAGGTGATAACCACTGCACTACTGAGCCGCCCATTACAGAATACAGAAACAAAAAATAGAAAGAAAGAAAGAAAGAAAGAAAGAAAGAAAGAAAGAAAGAAAGAAAGAAAGAAAGAAAGAAAGAAAGAAAGAAAGAAAGAAAGAAAGAAAGAAAGAAAGAAAGAATGGAGTATAGCATATAATGGAGAATAGCAGTTTTTTTATAAACTCCCTGATCAGTATGAAGGAAGTGAGTGCTGACCAGCTATGATATAAACCTGCTCTAGTCAAGCGGGTGAGGAATTGACTTTTAAAGGTGAAAAAGACAAAAGGTAGCCTGCTATCCATTGCTTAAAAGCTCCTGTCTTTTTATCGCCCGGTGTAACATACTGTCAGCTGTGATTTTGGAGTCTTGTGCATTGTCGTCTCTCAAGGAAACAAATGGGAAAGTGATTTGAATATACGCTTGCAAAAGTAACGAGTAGTTAGGCCACTCTCGCCAGAAGGCTGGCTCAAGAGTGCGCTGGCGTGCGCTAGTTATTGGGAACTCAAAAAAAAAAAAAAAAGTAATTCCCATCACCAATCTACTTTGCCTGGCGACAGTTGTGGAGCCTCGTTAGGACAGAGCCACTTCATAGAGAAATAAATAAATAAATAAAGCTCACAATTCAGCACAGTGAACATGATCAAAGGAAGTAGGATACAAAACGAATCTAGTCCTAACCCTTTTTCTCTATATATTATTAATCATGACATATTTAGGCACCAGGTTACAAAAATATAATCAAATATATCCCAAAAATAAAAACAAAACACAAACAGAAAACATACACCTCTTGTTCCAGCCAGTATGTGCCTTTTTTTGGGCTGCAGCGACCTCAATGGGAGAAAATAGGATAGTACTAGTCTTGAGTCTGAAAGTGTGTGCAATTCCAAGTGAGTTTAAATGAAATTCAATGTTGAGTAGACGACAGAGTACGAGTCATTTCACCGCGTACGTCTGTCCTATTAATCAGAGCAAAAAAAAATAAAAAAGTTAAAATCTTGCTCTTACACTTGTAGTCATTTTTAATAAGCAACTCTTTTTAATTTATTTGGTACTCTATAATCTATTATTTTGGTTTGCAACTGATTTCAAATATTGTTTTAATTACAATGTGCAAAGAATATTGAGTTACATTATGTATAATATGAATCAGAATCAGAATCGCCTTTATTGTCCCTATAGTACTACAATGAAATTCGAGGTGCTACTTCCTGGTGTCTGCTTAGAAAAGTAAAAATGAAACAAAAAGATACACTATATAATACAGCAATTTACAGTGATGTACAGCGTGTGCAATCTAACATATGATAAAGAGATAAGTGAGCTAAAGTATAAAGTGGTAAGTTGAAACAAAATACGGAAATGCTATAGATAGGGAACATTCACGGTCAAATATTGCCCATTCACGGTCAGAATATTGCACATTTCGGATATTGCACTTTTTTCTTTTAATTATAATTGAACGTTTCAAGTTGCTAAAGCAGTCCTGGGTTTAAGATGTATTTACTGCTGTGATGGCTCTTGGGATGAACCTATCCCTCAGTCTGTTTGTTCATGTTTTGTGGGCCCTGTAGCGGCGGCCCGAGGGTAAGAGTTTATAAAGGTGGCTGCTGGGGTGAGAGGACTCCTTGATGAAATGTTTGGCTCTGCTAAGGTAGTAAGAGCTGGCGATGTCCTCCAGGCTGGGCAGGGGGCAGCCGGTGATGTTATGGGCTGTGTTTATCTCTCATTGCAGCACTTTCCTGTCCGTATATGTGCATCCTGCGTACCACACAGGTGATGCAGTATGTCAAGATGCTCTCTGTAGTGGCCCTGTAGAAGGATACCAGCAGCTTCTCCTCCAGGTTGTTCCTCCTGAGGACTCTCAGGAAGTGGAGTCTCTGCTGGGTCTTCTTCACGGCCACTGAGGTATTGGCGGTCCAGGAGAGGTCCTCTGATAACTGCAACCCCAGGAAACGAATTGAGTGGACCCTTTCCAAACTGACCCCATTGATGAGCAACGGGCCGTGGTTCGTTATTCCTTTTCTGAAGTCCAGGATGACCTATTTTGTTTTTGTGGTGCTCAGTGGGAGGTTGTTCACTGCACACCACGCTGCCAGTCTGTCCACTTCATCCCAATAATCTTATTCATCCTCCCCTGAGATGAGCCCAACCACGGTGGTGTCATCCGCGAACTTGAAGATGGAATTTGAGGGATGGATTGGAGTGCAGTCGTGTGTGTATAATGTGAAGAGAAGGGAGCTCAGTATGCAGCCCTTTGGAGAGCCAGTGCTGAGTGTAATGGTGGAGGAGAGATGTGGGCCAAGCTTGACGGCTTGTGGTCGGTCTGTGAGAACGTTTTTTATCCAGGCGCAGATTGGTGTGAATAGGCCCAGGTGCAGAAGTTTCTGCTCAAGGATGTCAGGGATGATGTTGTTAAATGCTGAGCTGAAGTCCAAGAAAAGCAGCCGTGTGTAGCTCCCTAGGTGCTCCAGGTGACTCAGCGCAGAGTGGAGCGCTGTGGTAATGGCGTTGTCTGTTGATCTGTTTGCCCTGTAGGCAAACTGATGGGGTCCCAGACTGGGTGGAAGACTGTCCCTGATGTTTAGAGACCAGTCTTTCGAAGCACTTCATGACCCTAGGTAGACATTCCCAATGTGAAAGATAGTCGTTTCTTAAAATACTTCCGGGGTGCTGAGGGGCTTAAAAATAGAAGCACTATTCAAGAGATTTTACAGGATACATAATAATGGCTGTTGTTTGGGCCACCTTCCATACCATTAACCCCAAACATCTTTTTGACCAACACTTTAAACAGTCCAAACGCAACTGTGGAGAAAAGTGATGAAATAATCATTTAGCATTTTATTTATTTTTTATTTCAACGGCTCGTCCTTGGGCAAATGTTATGTGGTGGTTAGTTTTCTTGCGGTTTAAAAGCTATGTCCTTTTCCACCAGGAAGAAAATTTGATGTAATGGATAAAAGGTTTACACTGCAGTGATTCTCATTTTGCTAATAGTATCATTGATGGCACGCGAGCTCCCTTGAATATGGTATTGGTATGTGAAATAATCAGTACAATATGTTATTGTATAATTGCTTTTAACGAAGTTCTAAGCCTTCACAATTAAGCCTTAAGGTTTGATTTATATATTTTAAGTGGGTACAATGTTTATTTAACCTTTATTTGTTTAAACTGACTATTTTTTAAATGTGTTTCTTAAGTTTAATGATGACATTATGACAACTCTTTCAGATATTTTTGGTGATACTTGTCATAAAATATATTAAAAACACTACCAGCAGTTATTTCACCTCATCAATCTGCGAAATTGTTGTACACTTACCAATTGGATAGGAGGACATTGTGAAACATAAGAACTGTACTGTACTCAGATTTATGACGTCACAGTCCAGCAGCATTTTAAGAAGCTTGCAAAAAATAGGGAGTTGGTTGTTTGGTTGTTCATTTCACTGTTGACAAGTGATCAACATTTGTTTTTTGACATTTGTTTTAAGACAGTAAGAAATACATTTTAATTCCTGTATTGCATCTCCTTTAAAACACACTGGATGAGAGTCCATTGGACGTTAATGATAAAGACAAGGTATTGCATTTTAATGGCAATAAATGCAAGTGTAAGTTGGCAGTAATTGCCTTTGGAATAAGTTTCTTATGTATATTAAGTAATGTGAGACACAAATAGACTGTCATAATTCACTGTCACGCCCGCTCTCCTCTCCCTCCTCTTGACCAATTCCCTCTACTCTGGCGTTGCCGTGGCAACCAACCTTTTACGTTGCACTTCGTCATCAATCAAGACTGTCATGTGGCGTTTCCATTTATTTATTAGTTTTTTTTTTAAATATTCTTTTCGGATTTAAACAATACCGTAGCAATTGCACTCGTGTAGAAACGTATGACCCCTGGCTTGCCATTTCCTTATTTTCGTAGTCACGTGGGTTTGGTCTGTTTAGAAAGGCGCTCCACCACTTGAGGGGGGAGGAAAGCGGATGCATAAATCCGCACTCCGCGACTTGGCAAACCATCGCCCAGAGCAGAGCTACGACACAGTAAGTATTGATGAGCCACTTATTTGTATCTCTCTATAGTCGACAGACTGATTTTAACTGATTTTGTGATCGAAGTGATGCAGTCAAACAATTGACTATGTGGGAACAGGTGGCAGCTCGCTGTAATGACAATGGACATCCGTGTGCGAGACAGCCGTCATAATTGTAAAAAACTTTTTGTGTTGTGTTCTCACTCGTATGTTTAATTGGAGTTCCATGCGTTTTTTTCCTCTTACGCATTGAACTCATTCAAGTTATGGTTTCCCTTATATGACCGTAAACCACATAAAGCAACAATATAATCGATTAAGTCGACTTATGCGGGTGATGTTAAACAGCTCCCGAAATGATACAGATATAAATCTGCGTCGACTGAATATCATAGAAAGATCAAATGTTAAAACACACTCTTTAATCATGTTGCAAACATTTTAACACACGCCACGTAAAATTATGCGGTGTATTAGATCAAGTGTAACGCCTGTGTCCTAACAGGATTCTCATTACAGAATTGAATGGATTAATGTCAGCCATTGACTTTGCCGTTACTCCAAATTTGAATCTGTGGTGAACAGATAATCAAAAATGTACATGAGCTTTCACACACACATGCACACAAAATACCTTTTCATTTTCTAACCTCAGTGAGATGCCAGCCAGTGGCTATTGAGGTACCACCAAACCAGAGCAATGCAGTATACCTCTAAAACAGTTGGATTAAAAATAACCCATTTATGGGCCATAAAAGAAGTGACCCCAATATTTCTGGGTTACTTCATACAAAACAACATATTTCTTGTGGTTCTTTTCTGCAAAACAAACCTGAAAGTTGGGTCAAATTGACCTATAAATTGGTTAGGATGTTTGACCAATAATTGTGTTATTTTGAACCCAACTGTTTTTAGGGACTATATACATTATACAGTAATGTGTTTTCCATTGACATTCAACTCTATTATTCATTTTTTTTGGCCAACAAAACTAACCGATATCGGCATATTGGCATCTCCGTGACTGGGACCGTGACTGTGACCTTAATCGACCAATAGCATATTGGCATCTCTGTGACTGAGACCGTGACTGAGACCATGACTGTGACCTTATAAGACCAATAGCATATCAGCTTTTCCGTGACATGCGGGAAAAGTTGTTTTTGTTGATGCAGCAACGCGAAAACAGTAGTGCGGACACACTGACCGGCGTGTTGGATTGCTCGTAAGACGAAAGGTTTGTGCGTAAGAGGGAGACAAAAAAACGGTGCGGACCAAGTCGTAAGATGAAAAATTCGTAAAACAGGGGGGTTCGTAAACCGGTATTTATGTCCCCCCCCCAAAAAAAAAAAAAAAAAAAATCAGGGAGGGGAAAAATACTTGTTCATGTCACTTGTTTTTATTGGAAAGAGAGGTGTGTTTACTCTACAATTGGATATTCTATGCTTATCTATTTTCAAACTTAATTTACAGAGCAGAGCTCCAGGCAAAAGCACTCACTCTTTTAGCTGATCTCTGTCTGTGTGTTCCAGATCATGGAGGATTCTATTGCTCCACGTTCTTCTCGCTCTACCTTTGCATGGCTGGTTGTAGGTTCACAGGTTTTGGGCGTGGCATCAGTGGTGCTGACAGGTGTGTGGATGGGCCACTATCACGGGGGCTTTGCATGGGATGGTTCGGCCCAGGAGTTCAACCTGCACCCCCTGTGCATGATTCTGGGCCTGGTCTTCTTACAGGGAGATGGTGAGTAGACATAAAGACCAGTGTGAATTTCCCATCTTGAA